>NC_090885.1:59419979-59422479 GCF_036669925.1 Montipora capricornis
GGCCGGAGGCAAACCAGTTGGCTATTTACAAGTGCAGCTGGGAAGTTGAGGGACTACCAGGATCAAATTCAACGAGTGGTCAGAACGGGTCTTGAACCCGGGATCTCCGGATCTCAAGGCAAGCGTCCTAACCAGTGGCCACACTGCCTGAAGTTAGTGAAGGGACCAAGGACGGATAACCCCTGGATGACATTTTCATTGGGAGAAAAACTTTTCATGCCCTGTAGGATCTAGTTTGTATGCATTGCTGGCCTACGGAATTGCCCATGATAGTCTCGGACAGTTTTTCTTGCCATGCGCTTTTGAAACCTGGAAATTCTATGGAGAGGACAAAAAGCGGAGCCCTACTCCATGGAGTACCCTATGGAGTACCTAAATGGAGTACCCCTAAAAATCATTATATCGGTCAAATTAAATTCTTTATCGACATGGTGAGGCATTTAGATGTACATATCTTTAGTTACTTTGAGCTTTCCAGCTTTCTGATTGTTACAATTCGATGCAGTCCACGAATTGGGCGCCATCTTGAAGTTTCGTAGGTATTTCGTGTATCTCTCATTATAGTGTATTTTAGACAAATATTCATACTTCATACAAAACCACATATTCCTGAATACCCATACAGGCCCGTGTATGCCCATGTATTCTCGTATAGAATGGATAGAAAACTTCATTTGCACACGGTAATTTCATCAGATAACAATGGGAATATATGGGCACACAGCAGCATACATGGGCATATATGGGTATACACTGTACATTACAGGTACATGCATTGGTATATTATGGGCATACACAGGCCTTTATGGGCATACAGGGGTATACAATGTACGCGTTTGTTTCACAAAAAAGTTAAATACACTATAATTAGGGATACATGAGATACCAAGGAAATTTCAAGATGGCGGCCAATTCGCGAACTGCATCAAACTGTAACAATTAGAGAGCTGAAAGGTTCAAAATGAATAAAGGTACGGTATATACATCTAAATACCTCGCCATGGTGTTATTTAACTAAATTTGACCGATAGATGATTTTTAGCGGTACTCCATTTGGGTACTCAATAGGGCTCTCCGTGGAGTAGGGCTCCTCGTTTTGTCCTCTCCCGAAATGTAATGTGTGGAAGTTGTTTTGCAAATCTCTTGTGAGCTGGTTTATTTCTCGGAAATCTCCTACTGCATGAGGTACCTATCGTGTTTTGCATTTGTTTGCTTTCATGTATTTCGAACTATTTCTCTAACATTTTAGGCATCGCTATTTTATTTTTTTTTTTTTTTTTTTTTTTTTGGTGTGACTCTTTTTTTAATGTCATCATTTACAATACTTACATTACTTACAATACTTACGTCACTACTAACATTACTTACAATACAATCGTTACTTACGCTACGATTACAAACACTACAAATACTACAGACACTCTGCCTACACAACTGATAAAACAAATCTTACTCTACATTTTACTCTAATTACACTGATTACACAAGCAGCACTTACTCCTTTACCAAAAGAAAACTTGTCAATGATTGTTACTCAAAGAAAAAGGTTCCATTTTGCCTGAAAATATTTTAAGTTTGCGATGCTTTGAGAGGCTATAAGCTTTTCAATTTCATATTTTCTCTTGACTACATCTTCGAAAGGCAAAAAGAGAGGGATTTGTTTATTTTTACGACAATTCCATAAATAAAGTTTACCTAGAATGATGAGGTAGTTGAGCAGGTTAGATCTCTGATCTAATATTCCTAATATAATGTTAATATAATCCAGTTTTATTTGCTTCCTGGCTACTGTTAACCAAAAGTTTTCAAATTTACTCCAAAATTCTGTTGAAAAGGAGCATCGATAAAAGAAATGTTCTAATGTTTCTGGAGAGGTCTGACAAAACGAACAAAGATCACTTCGAATCCTTTCGATTTTAGCTAATCGGGTATTTAAAAATAAGATGTCGCTTAAAATTTTGAACTGAAAACATTGTACAAATGTTTCAAGAGCAACTGATTTTGCCAGTAAAAACGCTTTTCGAGTTACCTTGTTCAGTATTGCAGAGGTAAAGCACGACAAGCCGTTGAACAATGAATTATTAAGCCCCCTGAAGAAGGTTACAAGCGAGCTAAGGAGGTACTACAAAGGAACTTTGGCCAAACGCATGTAATGACTCGGGCTTTTCTTGAAAGGGTGGTCAGCGGGCCTCCAATCCGAAATCCTGATCCAGAGATCTTGTCCCAGCTTGCTCGTGATATGGAAACATGTCTCCTCGGATCTACCCAGCTTGGGAACGCTAGCAATCTTAACTCGATGGATACTCTTGGGAAGATTGTCGCCCGCCTCCCTATCCACTTCAGAGCAAAATGGGCTGAGAGAGCCAGTCAGCTCTATGAAGCTCAGACCACACCAACATTCGCACACCTCACAGAAATTCAGATAATTGACCCTCTGCCAGCGACAAAACCTGGTGGGTGAGAAAAGGGTGTGTAGTTCGTGTCTCAGTCCAGGACACTT
>NC_090885.1:59429979-59432479 GCF_036669925.1 Montipora capricornis
AACCAACAGGTAAGACTTTACAAGCCAGGAAAATGAGAGTGTATTGTTAAGAGACGCCATATCTTAGAGTCCCTACTTTCTCCGGGTAGTTTCAAACCGCGCAAAAATATCCCTGTATTAGTAAGCATCACCGATAGGAAATCCGAGTATCTTGAGATGCGCAGAACGTATGCGCAATAATAATAGTAGGCACCGTCCTTAAGCACATTTGTATGGAATACGGAAAACCAGTTTCGGCAACTCAGAGCCCATTTTATCACTCACGATCAATTTAGCATAGTCTAACTTCGTTAATTGACTTATTTTTAATTAATCTTTCCGGTGGTGAGGTTGAATTTTTGATATTAATGTAATAAGGACAATTGGACATTGGTCAGAGTGCATTCTTCTTTAGTGAACGAGTTATAGGGTGAGCGCATCTATGCTGTCTATGTTACTCCCAATGAGCTCTTGGAAGAAGAATTTAGATTACTTACCTTGTTCCCTGAAGCATGTGGAAACTGTAAATTTGCAAACGTATCCGTACCACATACTACAAGGCGTATCGTTCCACTTGCCGTTGGCTACCAGTAAAAAAACGCAATCACCCAGTCCGTAATCATTGTCCGGCTCGCCAGCTTCCCAGTTTGTATAAGCCAGAGGGCAACCGTCCGACCAAACAAATGTTCCCTCAATATTTGAGTCACTTAGGCCGATATAAATGTCGTTGTTGCCTGAGATATTGCGGATAAATTCATTCTCTTGAAAGCTATGTATGGACGCCAGCTGTGCTCCCTCTTGTTTGCACATTGCAGAAGCATCTGAAAATGTCATCAATTTATTTGAAACTTTGTAACAGGCTTGATTCCACTCGTGCCAACCGACTTTGCAGAGGATTGATATTACGTGCCAAGGCAAAATCACTGAGGAAAGAATATACATTGAATCAGTTCAAAATTTTATCTGCGCGGAGCACCATGGGTAAGAAAATATGGTAACCTATCTGTGAGAGAAAATTTTGTTTCGGTCTCTGTACGACCGTACCACCACCCACCCCTCCATGTATACCAATGTGAACCTCTGTGGTGCAACCCGCGTTTTTTGGCGGCAAGTTTCTTTAATAATAATAACAACAATAATAATGATAACAATATTAATATTAATAATAAATGGGCACTGGGGAAGAACAGGTTGGTACCGTAGCCTACCACGGGAATATGGACGCACCCGCCCACCAGAGTCTTGGGTGGCACCTTTGGCAAGTACCAACAACCCAAAAACCACCCGTGTTAGGGTTACAACAACCTCATTTGATGAGAGGATGTCAAATATTGAATTTCACACGAACGACGTCAATAAGACTGGAGCTTGTGGTGATGGTGTCGCGTCCAGCAGGTGTCCTTTAGATCAGCAGCGCAGGCCCGGTCGTCATCCTGCTACTGCTGAACAACGACAGAAGAGACTAGGATGGTCAAAGAAGGATAAAAAACGGTTGTTTGAATGTTACATCAGCACGGGACTGTTTCCATATTTTAGATCACGCCTCAACGACTTTCAACTCAAGATAAAAGAGGCTTTTCATATTCAAAGAGAACAACCTTTTCTTAATCAACAATTGCGTCACGTAAATCTAAAACTATCCTTTTCAGTTCTCACATTGTCACTTTTTATGTACATTCCGTTGATACTGGCATGAAACATGTATTGTTATCTCAAACGTTTTGTCGTTTTCTTTAAATGTTACATCAGTAGTGAACCAGAGAGGCGAGGGTACAGAAAAAGATTGCTATACCTGTGGAAAGCCGGTAACATCAACAACGAACTAACAGAAGTCACCGAGCAGAGACTGGCTGATCAAGTACGCCAGATCAAGAACAAGAAGTGGCTAGAGACTGTGGAGCAAGAGGAAATAGCTATACAAGTAAGACATGAACATCAGGAGATTGAAACTACAGAGCTCCATGCAACAGATACACCAGACTATGAACATCAGGAGACTGAAACTACGGAGCTTCTAACCACGGATACACCAGACCATGCAAAAACATCTTATACCCAAGTAGAAAACCAACGTGAAAAGGAAACCCAGAGTTTTCACTGCTGAAGAATTACAAGAAGAGATTAGCCCAGAACTGGAAGCCCTTTGCGACAGAATCCTAGAAATTATAAAACTAGAAAAGAGAATAGGATTACCATCACTGAAGTCATGCGAAAGAATGAAGCTGAAAGCAGAATGGAAGTTGGAAAAATCAATGAAGCTGTCAAAAGGCTTCAGACGCAAAACATGACTGAACTGAATTCTTTAATGTACGCAGCTGCATATGTTACTACAGAAAGAAGGGGAATGAAAAAAGGGAGAAGAACTGGAGAGCCATTCTGGAAGAGAAGGATTAAGGGGAATACCGCAACTTGACGAAAAGACCTTAGCAAGATTGAGGAGGTCCGAAGAGGAAACATGAGACTGAAACAAAGAGAGAGGGGACGTTTGAAGAGAAAATATCATCTTGAGGCCAGGAAAGGG
>NC_090885.1:59439979-59442479 GCF_036669925.1 Montipora capricornis
GTGGAGGGAATGAGGGAACGTGAAAACAGCTCAGCAGAGGGTTTGAGCCACAGGTTAACCAGTATTAATGCTGATTGTGCCCAGAGAAACTCGTCCAGGAAACTCAGGTTAAATTACAAGCATTTTATGAATACCATTGTTAAACGTCAGTCTAAAGCCAGGACCCCGGGCCCGCAACGGCGCTGTTGCTGACTTAAAACCGCTTCTGGAGGCTCATGTTAGCTTGCAGGATAAATCATTGAAGAAAAGTGGAGAGATTCCGTATATTAGCCTCCATTCTTTCCCATCGGTCATGAGGTACTATAAAAAGATGTGGTTAGAACATTGCATTGCATTGCGGCCTTATGCGCCTCCTGGCGCGGAGAGATCTAAGTGCTAAGTAAGTAAAGAACATTGCAATACAAGTAAAGTCTTTTTTTCTGAAAATAGGACCAAGCTATATTAATATGAACTCTGAAAATAGGACCAAGCTATTGTAATATGAACTCTGTAGTAATATGAACTCTCTCTCATCGCAAATCCATCAAATAAGTTACAACATTTACTGCCTCCGAGGAACATATTCAAGACATAAGCGCAATTTTGCACTACCTCATTTAAGTACCAACAGGTTTAAGAATACTTTTATACCAGCTATGAGCAAGTCTCACGTTTAATACAGATATTTTAATTATTCTTTAACATAGGTATTTTATCACATGTTTTATCACATGTTTAGGTAAAGGTAAAGTCACTGCTTACGAGCCTAGAAGTATCTTATTACATGTTAGTTCATATTTATTATATTACTCATAGTTGTTATTATTTACACAATTTAGCCTTGTGGTTGCAATGTAAATTATTTGTAATAAACTCTGTCTATCTATCTATCTATCTATCTATCTATCTATCTATCTATCTATCTATCTATCTATCTCATGATCTATCTATGTATCTCAATATGATTTGGTTAGAAGAAAACCTCATTTCTTAATTTATTAGAAAATGATTTTAAATAATCTTTCATATCTGTGTTACATAAAAAGTACAATATAAATAGGAATATATTTTTTTCTGTTATGTTTGTAAAGGTGTCAGCATTGTTACGACTCGTTTTGTCATTCTACATTACTCAATATTTTGTAAACAGTTTATCGCTACCTGTGTCATTTTCTGAATTATGTACAATTAACAGTAAATTAGTGGCTTTGTGCACCAACGTAAACCTTTACTGGTTGTCTGCCTTAATACTTATTCCTGGTAGCCCACTCCCTTGAGCTCTTCACCTTTGTGATCTTTCAAAGGTATTAATTATTTGCTAAGAAAAAAGGAGGGATAGAAACTCGTTGTTGATGGACCCTCTTAATTCCTTGCTTCTCCTCCTGTTTTTTTTTTTAAGTTTCTTATTGGGGCGAGCAGCAATTTTTGAATATTAGAGTCTGGTAAACTAGAAGGGTACCTTCGGCATGTTTACATAAGCGCAGCTAATAAGTTACCATTGATTAATGTGAGTGCATTTCAGAAGTTTTTGAATGTTTAATTAGCTCGATGTAACAGATAGTCCTTTGCTATGATCAATCATATACTGTGCTCACTATAGCTTCTCCGCCATCCAAAAAATGGACTACCGTTTTTAGAAAGATCAATAAAATCCAGAGGATGAACTTTTTTGTGATAAGGAAGTTTAAAAAGCTGTCTCAGTGATAAAGACCCTTTTTAATTAAGATCTTCGATCGGAGGTATCTCCTTCCTGCACGGAAAAATGACCGAGCACTGAACTAAAACGAAAGGAAGTAGGCTTACAAAAGGACGATTTTAGGGCAGCAGTAGAACGTTCGTTTTGTTAAAACTATATTAGGGCAGCACAAGGCGCCCATGACTAGGAACGAACAACAGCCATATATTCCTGTCACGGCTTTTTCACCGACCTATTTATTTTTGGATTGGATTTCGCGTGGATGAGACTCCCGCGGGAGGCCGATGTATATGTAGCAGAGTGATTGGTGTGGCAGTTTCAAACCCTCTCCCCCCCCCCCCCACCCCTCCCCTAAGACGAAAGAAAACCGGTTAAAAAAAATACCTACGGTTACCTTTGGTTAGCTGCTTTTTTCTCTAATTTTTCTCTCTAAAAAAACATCTCATTACTGCACTGTTTTTCCTATCAGTATCCTGAATCCTGCGTCATACGTATGAAGTCCACATTCCGAAGTTCCGCCGGTACTTCCATGTGTGCATTTCTTCTTTTCAATGTGACACATGTTAGGAATAGATTTGACATACATAAGCATAAATTACGTGTGGCGGGAAGAAAGTCACGTGTAAAGAAGGACTTAGTTTTTGATCGATCGTTGGATCGCTTCGAGTGTCAAGTTTGAGTATTGAGTTTTAGATTTCAACCGTGCATTAGGCCTGAACCCGTCGAGTGAAGTGATAATTCGTATGGAAAATTGTAAAGAGATCATTCACCAGGAAATGAATTGAATATGCAAAAATATTCATTACAACCGTGACAATAGATTAA
>NC_090885.1:59447479-59467479 GCF_036669925.1 Montipora capricornis
CGGCAACGATGGCAACGATGGCGTTCGATTACGAATTGTCCGCGTTTTCGAAAAAACATCACTATTTATTTGAATTTTGGCAAATTTTTGTCCAACAGGATGGCTTAACCTCGTACCCAGGACCTCTCTCTTAATTCTTGCCTCAGTGGGATGGCTAACCCGCCCGCCCTACTCTTGGCGGAAAAAAGTCCTGGGAACGAGGTTGGCGGAAAAAGACCCGCTAGTCGAGTCGAAGGCAATGACTCAGTCTTCCGACTTTCGTAGCGTTCTCTTGGACCTTGAAAAAATTCTTCTAGATCTCTGTATCTACCAGTGCAACGGAGGAGAAAGAAAGTGCTGACTTTCAAGACTTTATTTAACGAGGCTAACATATTTACTGGTGACCTAGTAGTTTTCATATGGCCTCTACCTGAACGAATTGGAATTTAATTTAGGTGATGGAATTCCCGGTTTGTGTTCTAACTCTTCTAGCATGTGGTAGACCTGGTTGGATTAGCTTGAAGGGCTTCATGAGTGAATGAGACCACAAAAAATAAAAATACAGCCAGTGTGGCGAAAAGCCCGAGTTAGAGTTTTTCGGTCCCTCTGATTGTCAGGTGTCCATCAAATGCTGTTGTGATGTGTGTAAGGGCCAAATGCTAGCTCATGAACAAGAAATGAAATGATCATTTGCACAATACATGAATTTACCTTTATAGAGACCACTTTCATAAATGTTGACCTCCTTTATATTCTTTTGCATTTATGTGAATTAGACCTACTGCCCACCCTTCCAGCAGAGCCTTTCTTAACTCGACGAGAAAGAAATCGTGTAAAGTCTTTATTGAGTATGCGTGAGCCGTTGCTTGGAGACAGAGTGAAACCCAGGCCAAGCCTCGATCACACTCCTAGACGCCATATTGATTTTTGTACTGAAGGCTGGCCGTTGGCAAAACCCGGATCGGATCGGATCGGACCGGACCGGATCGGATCGGATTGGATCGGATCGGATCGGATCGACAAAACCCGGACTGGTTCAATATCAAAATTCCTGCCAATAGACACATGAAATCCCTGGGTCACCAGTTAAGGTTACTTCCCACCTTCACGGGTGTCCTTCCGGAAAACGTTCCTACTTGCGTTTCAATAAAATCATAGCAAACTATACATCAGAAGAAAGCTTAATAAATGTGGACAGTTTGTGTATGCAAGGGCCATCTGAACAAAGTACAAGTGCCGGATCTTGGGAGATGTGACCAGCAAATAATATTTAGACTAAAAACAAAATAATTATGCAAGGCTGGTTGTACGGCTGTGAGGATATATAGTTTTTGTTTGACCAATATTTCGTCAGGTACGGCCCGACTTCTTCAGGGAGTTATGTACGAGTTATGATTTAACTCCCTGAAGGAGTCAGGCCGTGCCTGACGAAAATTGGTCAAACAAACACTATATATCCTCACAGCCGTAAAACCAGCCTTGCATACTTATTTTGTTTTTAGTCTTAATAAACGTAGTTTACGCCAACAGATATAGTGTAACCGAGTTTTCCTTTTATTGTCAGGAGCCGGTAAGACGTGAGACCACCGAGAGTTCTTCTAATTAATTTATCGGGTATCGGATGCCGCTTCACGAGCAAAATGACTTCACAGTGTTGTTATTCACAAGCCATCAATCAACGAAATTGTCTCAGGCGTTTTCGATATTCTGATTGGTTGTTTAGATAACCGCATCTAAGGTTGGAGTAGCCAAAAATATGCGAGGTATGTTGTGTAAATGGACGCCATGAGAAATTATTCTAAATATCGGAATCTCCTGACAAGCTTTTGTTGATTGATGGCTTGTGAATAACAACACTGTGAAGTCATTTTGCTCGTGAAGCGGCATCCGATACCCGATAAATTTAACAGAAGAACCCTCGGCGGTTTCACGTCTTACCGGCGCCAATTCTAACACTTACCAAAAGAAAAACTCGCTAAAGCAGTATATTTATCGTAAACTACATTTACTAAGCTTTCTTCTGATGTATAGTTTGTTATGATTTTATTGAAACTAACGCGAGTACGAACTTTTTTCCGGAAGGACACCCGTGAAGGTGGGAAGTAACCTTAACTGGTGACCCAGGGATTTCATGTGTCTATTGGCAGGAATTTTAATATTGAACCAGTCCGGGTTTTGTCGATCCGATCCGATCCGATCCGATCCGATCCGGTCCGGTCCGGTCCGGTCCGGTCCGGTCCGGTCCGGTCCGGTCCGATCCGATCCGATCCGATCCGATCCGATCCGATCCGATCCGATCCGATCCGATCCGATCCGGTCCGGTCCGGTCCGGTCCGGTCCGGTCCGGTCCGGTCCGATCCGATCCGATCCGGGTTTTGCCAACGGCCCTGAAGGCTCGATTTTGAACCTTCGCTTTGTCAAAAATATGATGCGCTCGCTGCCTAAACCGGTTTGACCGGAGTGACTAGCCCAGAAACTTGGGCTGCCGTGACTTAAAAAGACTTCACACGATTTCTGCAGATCCTCTCTTGCTCACCCTCTGGTGAGCTTTAAAGAGGCTCTGCTCGCAGGGTGCCTACTGCCCTCATTTTGAAACAAATATTCTTTTGAAATTTGCTCGTCGTAGCGAGGCTAGAAAGGCTTATTAGCATTAAAACAAAAGAATATTTTATTTGCCCTTCATCATGAAAGAGGTCTATTTAAAGGTCTACAAAAGCCTTTTCAGCATCACTGAATACCAAAGCAAACATTTTACCTTGATTTAAATATCGAATATGGTTACATTTCAATTACAACCTTCACACAATTGTAATGTATTTATCCACTGCGTTCATGAGCCGAAGATCAAATGGCATCGCTTACATGAGTGGGCAATCTGATATTAGTAAATGCGCTGACCAGTTAAGTTATCGTTAACAACAAAATGGCGACTACGTTCGGTTGGAAGCGAAAACTTCCTCAAAATGTTGCAAGAAAAAGAGCTGCCTTATTTGATGATAGCAATCAGATTGCAGAAAACGATGAAAACGGACCATATGAAGAGGACTGGCGTGTTCTTTTGGTAAAGAGAAGCGGAATACTTAGTATCGAAGACAGCCTAATTAAAAGTAAGAGGCTTGAAGACGAAGGAGTTTCTCTTGCAGAAGAACAACGGTAAGCTAGACATGTGTTAAGCACATTATTTTTATGTACCATTCGCTTGTACAATATTTTTAGTACATTACTGGTTACTTAAAGCTTAATCTAGCTCAGCTGTAAATCTGTTCTTGTTAAGCTACGGCAGTTTTCGGCAAGATTTCCGTACAGGTCCCTACTTCATTATGCATACGGTCCTTTGTTTCAAGAAAACAATAGCGATAACAATAGACGCCCTTTGGGAGTGTAGCGCTTTGTTTGGTCTTCTTAGAGGTTTTTTTTCTAAGTCTATATGGACTTAAATAAAATCGGTAAAATTTTTGACTGAAATACGGAAAATCGAACATTTTCAACTTAATTTTTGCACTTTTCTAGCAATTTTAGCCATTTGTCAATTTTAAAATAAGCGAAAGAAGTGGAATTTTAAGAAATCTTTGTACATATACGGTTCAGATTCTCATGTACAAAACAAACGGACCAAATAAAAGTTTGCAGCAATTGAATGCCTACCTTCTTTTTGCTCGTAAAATTGTCCTTCGTTTCTCTGTCAATTCACCAAAGCACTGCAAAGTGTGGGTTTGTTTTCTTTCCTGTATAATGTACGGCTCTTTTCGCCGAATCACGAGCAGTGCATAGAGAGGGCTCTTTATCGCACATTGTACAAATCAGCGATATGCTCAATGATGTTTCCGAATGGATCACTTTTGTTTTGCTGACGCCACAACCACTCCTGTAGGTAGCTTTCAAACAGATTCACGGATGTTCCTGCACGAGGCATACTTCGTTTTACTCCCCACCATGTATTTTCAATGCGCTGCGTGTGGGCAAGCGTGTCTGGGTCAACGAAGTTTAGGCGATGGTTAACTCTGAGATGATGATAGCCCTCGTCTTGTAGGCAATCGTAAGCTTTCCACATGTCGCTCATCACGCGTGTTCCAGGCAATATTTGAGCGCGGATAATTGGCAAGAGTGTCTCTTTATCCCTGCGCTCTACCGGGACAAGGAAGCAGGCCTTGGTTTCCCGGCAAATGCCACCAAAGACCCACTGTCCTTCGATGTAGCGACCTTTGTGATACTTCATCTTGGACTCATCAATCTCAACAGTTGTACCAGGACCGCCTATTGGCCTCGCATGTTGTTTCATTATTCTATCTGCACAAACCTCCCGGCAATAGTTATACCAATCTATCACCGTTTCTGTCGAGGTGGTTTCTTCATCTAACGCGGTTTCGTGCACTGCTTGTGTTGTGGTGAATTTATGCGCCCAAGCGTAAGTTAGGGCTAATATTTTTTCAAGGGAAAGCTTACTACCAGAGAACCATGACTTCTGGCGGATTGAAGCTTGTCCATTGCAGTTTTTTCTAGAGCATCGCCAAACAAATCCATCCCCCGATGCAGTTCGTCTTTGCCATTTGAGTGCGTTTCCGCACTCAGGTTTAGGGCATTTCATTGACGACGAGAGTAGATTGTGCTCTTTGCACCACTCTATGCTCCGCTCGTGATCGGCTAAAAGTCGGGATAGTTTCCATAAGTTTATATTTGATTCTTGAGAGGCGGCCATCAAGTTTCAAAATTCACAGTTTGCTGAAAAAGAGGGGTTAACGTCGACTCAAAGAAAATATATTGCAATAAATCGTGCATAAAAAATTTCCCATATAGGATGCCCCAATCACAAGGAGGTATACTCTTCCGTGTAGTGCTCTTTAAGTGTGCAGCACGGGGGATGAAAAAACAAGCAATTCAGACATTCACAGATATGCTCGATTAACGTCCAAAAGAATTTGACTGGGTTCAACCTTAAGCCTAAAGGGTTACGGTTAGCATTATTAAGGGGTGACGTTGTTTCAAAAGAAGCAAAATCAGTGCATTTATTGGTGGTCGGCACGGCACGCGTATATAATTACTTATCATTGTTATGTAAATTGTCGTCCAGAATTCCAAAGAAATATCATTATCAAGGTGTGAATTAGCAACTTGACACGTTAGCTCAGTGGTCTAGAAGAGGGACAAGTAATCCAGAGGTTTACAGTGATACGGAGTTCAAGGCAGACTGCGAGAGACTTCGAAAAAAGGACAGAAAAAGCCGAGCGGGATCTGGAGAAGACAGACAGGACAAAGGAATCGAAAGAGGAAAGCTGGGACGAAAAGAAAGAGAGACGTTGTGAGCAAAAAGGGCAAAGAAAAGAGAGAGGGTGAAAAAAGAGAGGGAGCGAGCGAGAGAGAGAGAATGAGATCCACTTTTGATCATCCCGTAAGTACAAATTAGCCATGTATATATTCGATTCCCTTGGGTATACGCATTGTTCTAGAAAACAATAGCGCGAATGAATAATTAATATATTCTGCATGCATAATGAAGTAGGGACCTGTACGGAAATCATTCCCAGTTTTCTTATGAGAATTTAGTTTAGTCTAATGCATGCACTGACGCTGTAAGGTCTCAGTGGTTTTCTATGGTTGCAGACAGGTTGCCATGTTTGGAAAGCACATATTAACAGTCTATAATTGGCTGATCATGTATCAATTGCGTATCGTGTATTTGCTATTTGGATATGCTCAAATGCAATTTAATACCGATGTTCTCGTGACGTCACCCATTGTTATTAATATGCCAACCAGAACGTAATTTGCTGTTGAAACAATGACTTCTTTTCTCTGGTGCGCCTTTCCAGTCAATCTTCAAACAGCTTGATTGTGTAATGCATCTATTACATTTCTGTTGTGTAATTCTTATTAACTTTCTTTGTGCTTTTTTATTTTGTTTTGGTGTATTTTACATCTCCTCCCATAAATTTAAATATAAGTGTTTAGCACATTTATTCTTTTTTTGCCCTTTTTAGACTTAAGGACTATTTGAGACCCTGCGTACTTGTAGACCAATAAGTACTCATCAGTTTGAAATAGTATTTTTAGGGTAGTCCATCAGGGTAGTCAATGGGCTAGGGGATAGTGTTTTGTCCACCACCCAGAAATTGAAACAAAAATGCTTAGCCAGAGCAAAGTTAAACCAACAATGTGGAACGGTTTATTTATGGCATTTTCACACTATGGCACGTAGATAAACAGGAAATCAACCTGTTCATTGCACAAACTAACAACTTCAAGCTAACTATAAAGTTAATTGCTTAAATTTCAGAAAAGGAGATCACTTTCCTAGAATGACAACAGTATACAAAGGAAAACGATTTGAAAAAGAATCTGTTCTCCATATCAAAACATATCATCAGCCGACTGAAACCTTGCAATACACGGATTGAAGCGATCATGTGTTGCATACTTAATTAGAATGAAAACAAAAATACAGCACAAATATAAATACACATAGAAAACGAATATAAAATAAAAGGAGCAAAAAAATAATAAATGTGCTTAACACATATTTAAATTATTGACAGGAAAGGCATGCCATACTTTTCTTCCGTGGTTGGCAAATTTGAATGTGAAAAGAAATGTGACATTAATGTTTGTAAACAAGAGATGTAGATAAATGACAGTGAAATGGGAAAGAAATATTTCAAATCAAGGAAAACATTTGGCCAAGTCAAGCTTCAGTCTTTAGTGGCAGTCTAAAACACACATCACAGGTCACTGTACAATTTGTCACTGTGCCACAGATAAATAAAAGGAACCTTTTGGCTTAGTTGTTCATCAGTAGAGCAGGGACTTCTAGTCTTGATCTGTGGAATGAGGCCTGTGTTTTAGACTTGCCTTGTCTTTAGCGTTGCTGACTTTGAATTCCTCTGAACCTGGTGTAGTACTCTAGCCACTGGAAAATGGTGTCTCTAGCTGAAAAAAGCCACGAGATTTACTTTACAAATTCACTTCATGTTTGTTTTTCTGAATACAGTTGGACCTCGATTACCCAGACTTCTTCTCTGATCCCAATTTTTTCATGAATCAAGGCTGTTGCCTAACAGGAGCCCGGTAGCCTGGGGCTCCCAAAGAATAGCTCTGGGCTCCTTAATTTTTCACAGCAACACCTTTCACTTCATATGTTGGGCTCCTAAGTTCTCAGCGTTTAGCTCTGAGGGCCCCTTTAAAATTTTCTTAGGCAGCAGCCTTGTGAATATTTATTAGTCATGATCAAGATCCATAGCCATATTCTTTTCAAACTACAGCATTGAAAAGTGAAGTAAAGGCGAGTTTGTTTCGCTTGCAAAAGCAAAAGCAGCGCTTGCACCCGTGGTAACAAATGAAGAACTTTCGAATGAGTTCTGATTGGCTTAGAGTTGATTTGTTGCTGAGTGAAATTTCACGCTCTATTGGCTCGTTCAGTGTGGTATGCAAAATAAACAAGCTATACGGCATCAGGAATGTTTATTCGTGATCATCATGTCCTTGAAGCGTAAGCAATCTGTTTTTTCAATAAAAGATAAACAGTCTATAATTTTGCGATTAGAGAAAGGAGAAAAATCTAACAATTTGTTAGCTGAATATGGCATTAGGAAGCGGCAGATATCTGATATCTGCAAGAACAAGGAAAAGATCATGAAGTTTGCCGACATGTGGACATGTATTCACAACGGACAGTGAAGGTGTAGACCATATTGTTTTCCAAACAATTTGCAAATGTTTTGTTTCACGATTAAATGTTGCTTTCTTAATATAATCAGTTTTTGTTCCTCATTGATATTGATATTCTCGATTATCCGGACCCTCGATTATCTTGACTATTTTGTCTAGTCCCAACGAGTCCGTATAATCGAAGTTCGACTGCAATTATTGTAGGTGTTATAATATTAAAATTTGAACTGTAATTTAAGGTACTGGGAAGCCATCACAAGATTCACAAGATGGAATGAAGCAATAGCGTTAACACCCTTTTTAACCAACATTGGATTGGGGGGAGGGGGTAAAGTGGGAAGAATGTAATCTTTATCGCACAGACAAATTAGCGCGTCACATTTTCCCAACGAGTTTTGTCCAAGATTGTAGATCGTTTATCAACTGGAGCCAAAAGTTCCGACAGCGTACGGATTCCTCAAGGCGTTTTCAGATGTGATCGATGGAGCTTTGACAGCCCATACATATTTAATCACCGAGCATAACAGTTCCAAAGAAATTGATCATTTTATTTTAAGTACATATTCGAGGGGAGGGATAAGACTTTCAAATTTCATTTACTTGCACACAGGCAAAGAAACATTGAGACCTTTGTTAACACTTTAATGCATGCAAAGTCTTTTACATCAAGACATACCAGTCATGGTATAAAATATGAAGCAATTCATGCCTATGTGAAATAAATGAACAATAGATCAATGCCTGTGCAAGTGTTCAGAAGTGGTCTTGTTGTTTATCAATTGAAAAAGAACCAGTGCTGGCCTGCTCACCAGATGGAAAAGTCTTCGATACAGGCAGCACAAACCCATTTGGTTTGCTTGAAGTTAAATGCCCAGAGACAAAGTTTCTTTAACTCCATTAGAGGCTTGCTCTGATCCGAACTTCACAGGAGCAAAGTGGTGTGACTGTGGTGTTCACAAAGAAAGGCCTGTCGGTCGAAAGAATTGCCTTTGATCACCAGTACTGGCATGATCTGGAAAGAAAACTTCTGCTCCACTACTATGAACATTTCATTGATTTTGCTGCTGCTGAAATGCTTTAATTAAGGGCTATGATTTATGTTTTGAAATTTAAGTGTTATACAGCAACTGAGTGAATTTGTACAGGCAAACTCCCATTCAGCTTATGTATTAATGCTCCTCCCCCAACCCCCCCCCCCCCCCCCTTCAAAAAAAAATGGCAATGAACCCTTAACACTCATGAGCATCACTTGAACAAGATATTAAAATGTGATGCATTCATTATTATGATAAACAACAACAGTTTTAAATGTGAACAACTACAGGGAAGATATCTGTTTACAAACATTGCTTTTGCTATTCAAATGTGCCAACCACAGGAACTATGAAAGACCCTTTGTTTCGACAGCCAAGGAGGCTCTGGTTGGCACATTAATGACAATTGGTGACGTCAACGATATCTTCCCTATTCTACGATCTCGCTTACCCATATATGGCTAGGTCACGATAGTGGACTTCGGACTACGGACTACGGACTACGGAATTGAACTAGATATTGACCAAGATAATGTAACAATTTTTTTTTAAGAAATTCGGCTAAAATTCCTTCGAACAAAGTGTAGGCTACCAGTAGCCTCTTGTTTCTTTAGCATCAGGGCAACAAAGATGCGCTTAAAATAAAAAATGGTTTGAACCCAGGAGTTTCATACCTTGGTGGAATTTGATCGTCCGCGTAAAAGGAGTCCGAGGAAGGACTGTTGGCAGTGACTGACGTTTCGAAGACCTGAGTGGAAATTATCTTCAGCCGTGTGACGCTTTGAAATTCAAAGGAATGTAGTGATACTCTGCTCTGTGTTGTGATCGTTTCCGTTGTTGTGGCTGAAATATTCATGCAAAATATCGAGGAACAAGCCCCAAGCACACACTACCCTTCTGGCTACGTTACGTTGATGATAATAACACGGCAATACACAGACCAAGTTAAAGAATTCCACCAACGCCTTAATTAACAAACAAAACGCTAACATCCAGTTCACCAAAGAGATCGTAAAAAACGGTAAAATACCTCAGTTTTCTAGACTGCTTTGTTACACGTAACAGGAATTATCAGCCTACGTACCTTTTTACAGACTATTGTACCAAACATCTTACAATCCCACGACACACAAAGTGACCACTCCTCTATACCGAAACCTTGACGAAGGGAGCACAAGTAGTTTGTGACTCAAACGACAGTTTAGCTAGCGAAACTAATTTTGAGTACTAAAACAACGTTTTTACTGAGGAAGAACAACTAAAGCACAGATTTCGTCAAACGCAACACACACAGCAGACAAAATGACAACAGTCCTAACACGTCAACCGTTACCGTGGAACAACGACAATACCGTACATAAGAGGGACTTCCAAAACAATCGCACGCATACAACCTTACAACATACGCGTTGCTTACTGACCAATACTGAACGACTTTACGACGCTTGCCGCTATGTCAAAGACAAACGGATGACCCCAAGGACAGACCGAGAGCAGTATACAAGATCACATACTGCGATTGCCAGGCCATATACATGCCAGGAACTTAGTGATACACGACTTAGTTACAAATCACAAACGAGCGACGAAGAACGGTGATCTCAATAATAATATGGCTGAACACTGTTCAAAAACAAAATACACTATAAACAGTCTTACTCCCTTATAAGGGCTTAATGGGGACGTGCGGCCAGCCAGGGTATGTTTTTCGGGATTTTTGTCTTGAACAGGGTATCGAATTTATCATTTTTTGTCTTGAACAGGGTATCGATTTATCAATTTTTGTCTTAAACTGGGTTAAATGTCTTAAACAGGGTATCAAAAATCGAAAGTCTGTCCTAAACAGAGTAGGAAAATCAGCGATATTTGTCTTAAACAGGGTCAGGGTATGACGGACCGCGCCACACCTCCCCACCCAGGGATATATTGAATCCCCCCCCCCCGGGAGATAGAGATGGAGGTTCCTGTTGACGGCTCCTGATGACAAGCTACATGAAACCGTTGCCAACCTCTACCGCGATTACTTAACAGAAAATATAAGCTACACACAACTTTTTCCTCTCAGCTTAAAAACCTACTGCGACCTTCACTTACAAACCAGATCCTAATGCATCAATCACCATTCACCATCCTCACAACAAATCACGTTACTTTTTCCTACCTATCACAACACAGAACAGAGCATCACTACATTCGTTTGAATTTCAAACCGTCCCTTGACTCTGAAGATGACTTCCAGTCGGGTTGTTGAAACATTAGTCACTACCAACAGTCCATCTCAGGACTCCTTTCACCCAAATGATCAAATTTCATCGAGGTATAAAGATGCCCTTGGAATGAAAGAAGAGGTCACAATAGAGCCTTGAATGGCCTGTGCAGCAAACGTTACTCTCCGAAAAGGTTTTTCAGCGAGTCAGTAGTGGTTTCCTGCATGCCTTGAAAACTTAAGAAAAATTATAAGAGATTAGTGCAGCATTTTAAAATCTCTACTCTCAAATTTGCAGCGACCTCAGATTGGAGAAATCTACAGCGACCTCGTTCCCGGGGTCCTCTCTCTTCCTCCCTCGAGAAAGTACACTGGTTGCGGCTGCTCACGTGTCCATGTGTCCAAATCCAATCCGCACTGAGGGTGGTCGTCGACTTAATTTTGATATCCGTAAAATACAGTTCTGTGTTTGGAAGGGAGATACCACTTGTTTTTCTTTACCAAATGTCGCTCACGTTCTTAAGTAGACTTCAAGTTGCGCTTCTTTGGGCTCGCTATACAGACGTTATTTTGAAACTACAATAAGTAATTTGTCGGGAGCCGAACACGACACGAACTGGTATCAACGGGCATAGAGGATTAACAGATCTTTTTTGGAGTTCGTTTTAGATTAATAGACATTTCCGCGCCAAGCGTTGTTTAATTTCTACTCCCTACTGAGCTCAGTAGATGAGATCAGTGGAGACAAAAATGTAACCATAGTTCCCCCCCCCACCCCCTTCAATTATCTTTCTGGAATCTGCAAAAATCTAGCAGACACGTCAACAGCCTCAACCAGGGTACTTTCTTGAGTGGGGAAGAGACAGGACCCTGGCCGAACGAAGTTGTAGTTTACATTAGGTCGTTGGGATCACAATACGATGAACTGGGTGATGTCTTCAAATGGAGCGGAAAGTCTTTTGCAGTGGCATCATTGAGTTCGCACTCTCCTTCATCCTTTCCTGGCTCAGGGTTGAAGTTAATTGATTTGCACATTGGGTTGTTGAGACATAGAAACGCGCAATAGATTATTGAAGGTGTCTGCCTTCTGTTGATCGTGTGATGTACAAGAATCTTTTGCTCGTGCAAGGTAAAGATCTGTTTCCTTTCCATTGCGATTTTGCCTGATGATGAACAAAAAAAAATTACAGTGGATTACGTTGTTAGTGTCAGGCGCATAACACTTCAAGATAATTGTGTCACTGCGTATTAAAAACGACTAAGGGCCAACATTCCAAACGTAAGCTTTTCAATCTACTTCTTTCAAATCGGAGGATACTAGAATTTGGGACTTGCTAACCAGTCAAGCATGTGCCTCGTAAACTTTGCTATCACCCACCCACTTCCTCTGCTCGCTTCTAAGCTAAAAGAAATTTATGTTCAAACATAAAGACGCGCTTGGTATACCTTATGCAAATGCGAAACAATTTTAAATTAATTTACCGTGGGAGGACACAATAAGAAATGTCTGTGATATTATTGTACAAGATGCTGTTTGAAAAAAAGGAGGGCGTAGCAACTTTTCTTATGATGCGTCAACGCCGGAGTTTAAGATGTTTAAAAAATATCGGTCGATGGCAAGGATGGACAATGCCACGTTATCACTCATGGGCTTTTGGTAGTAATATAGTAGCCTGTCCTCGTTACCAGGTGCTTGTAGTGGTCCTTTGGTGAAGGACATGCATTTGGCTAATGCCAGTTCCAAAATTCAAATAAACTAGGAGCGAGCCGGACTTCAACCGTTTTAAATGTTAAGAAACAGCTTTAAAATCATGAGACCCTTTGCAAGAAAGATCAAATTAAAATTAGCCAGTTTACCAAGTGTGAGGTTGGAATAGTTTGATTGCAACCAACAGGTAAGATTTTACAAGCCAGGAAAATGAGAGTGTATTGTTAAGAGACGCCATATCTTAGAGTCGGTTAAGCACATTTGTATGGAATACGGAAAACCAGTTTCGGCAACTCAGAGCCCATTTTATCACTCATGATCAATTTAGCTTAGTCTAACTTCGTTAATTGACTTATTTTTATTTAATCTTTCCGGTGGTGAGGTTGAATTTTTGAGATTAATGTAATACGGACAATGTCGACATTGGTCAGAGTGCATTCTTCTTTAGTGAACGAGTTATAGGGTGAGCGCATCTATGCCGTCTATGTTACTCCCAATGATCTCTTGGAAGAGCAATTTAGATTACTTACCTTGTTCCCTGGAGCATGGGGAAAATGTAAATTTGCAAGCGTATTCGCAATACATATAACAAGGCGTAACCTTCCACTTGCCGTTGCCTCCCAAAAAATAAACGCAATCATCCAGTCCGTAATCATTGTCCGGCTCGCCAGCTTCCCAGTTTGTTTAAGCCAGAGGGCAACCGTCCGACCAAACAAATGTTCCCTCAATATTTGAGTCATTTAGGCCGATAAAAATGTTTTTGCTGCCTGAGATATTGCGGATAAATTCATTCTCTTGAAAGCTATGTATGGACACCAGCTCTGCTCCCTCTTGTTTGCACATTGCAGAAGCATCTGAGACTGTAGCCAGGATGTTTGAAACTTTGTAACAGGCTTGATTCCACTCGTGCCAACCGACTTTGCAGAGGATCGATATTACGTGCCTAGGAAAAATCACTGAGGAAAGAATATACATTGAATGAGTTGAAAATTTTATCTGCGCGGAGCACCATGGGTAAGAAAATATGGTAACCCATCTGTGCGAGAGAATTTTGTTTCGGTCTCCGTACGACCGTACCACCACCCACCCCTCCATGTATACCAATGTGAAACTGTGTGGTGCAACCCGCGTTTTTTGGCGGGAAGTTGCTTCAATAATAATAATAATAATAATAATAATAATAATAATAATAATAATAATAATGATAATGATAATTATTATTATTATTATTATTATTATTATTATAACCAATACTTGTATACTTGTGCCCTAGTTTACAGCCTACATCTTTGATATTGGACGTCCATGTTTTGGTCAATTGACACCTGTCAAAACCAAGTATCCGCTGACCAGCATCACGTGACCATATCGCGGGCTCAAGTTTAGAGCTCATCGAGGTCAGCTTTTTTTAAAATTGACCGCAGGCCAGGAAATGAGTTTTGATTGGATCTTAGGCTCAAGCCAGGTTAACTTTTTGTAAGAATAAATAACCCGGGAGCTCAGCTTTTAGGCTTGGCTAAATCTATAAATTAAGTATAGTTCTTGATGCTTTGCTGCAAACTCCCTGTCTTTCGCCAAAGGACCTTCTAGAAAACCTAGGTCTTGACTATTGATAACGTTCTTGTATAAAAATTGCTCAACTTATGTTTTGGAGAAATGATTGTTAAGTTTCAGGGAATTATGGAACACGAGACATAGCCCGGAGTGAATTTGACGTTTTCGCACTCCTGGGGCCTGTTTTCCAAAACTCGCGAGGAGTTTTTAGCCGCAAAATGCAATTTGCAAAAATTGGATCCGCTTGTCTTTTAGGTTAAGGTACAGGGGTGGAGGGGAATGAGGGAACGTGAAATCAGCTCGGCAGAGAGTTTGAGCCACAGGTTACCCAGTATTAATGCTGAATGTGCCTAGAGAACCTCGTCCAGGAAACTCAGGTTAAATTACAAGCATTGTATGAATACCATTGTTAAACGTCAGTCTGACGTCAGGAGCCCGGGCCGGCGCGTCACCTCAAAATATAACTTTGCACTATCGTAAGTTTCTCGTGGTTAGGCCATGTCGTTCGCGTCGTACAAATGTTAACCTGCGATCAAGCATACTTTTCTTGAGACAGGGCGCTAAAAAGTGCGCCACCTTTTCGCACCATGTCTAAGGAAAAGTACGCCTGATCGCAGGTTATACAAATGTGGGCAAAGTATCCTAAAAAATAAATTGGTACCAGCGGTTTCAGAGTAAAAATAGAGAATTATAAATTCACATTTGTGCGCTCGCGTTGTCGTCAAAACTTCAAATTTGGTTATTTCACGTCGTCGTTGTGCAGAGAACCGCAAGAATTTGTGCTAAAATGCGTGCGCACGTGCAGCGCGATTATTTTTCCTCTTTTAACCAATCATATTGTTGTTTCCTGGCTTTCTCGTTGACGACCGCGTCGTAGATCGTAGACTTTCGAAAAGTCCATAGTCTAGATACGCGCGGAACGAAGGACTTTTCATACTTGATTGGCGCCAATTTAGCGACCCAAAAACGGGTCGCTGAGCTAGACCAATCAGAGTAGTCCTCGTGGATCCCAGGGGATAGAGTTGTCAATCAAAATTTGCCACACGCAGTGAAGCGTGATTTTCAAACATGCTACTAAGGCTACCGGATATTCCAAATTACGCGACCGTCAAAGGAAAATAATTGAAGAATATCTGTCTTGCATAGATCTGTTTGTGTCTTCTCAAACCGGAGCTGGGAAAAGTCTGACCTTTGAACTAGTCCCGTACGCTTTTGGTCGTTCACTTGGAGCGGGTGGCAATGCTATCGTCTTCGTAATTCTTCCACTGATTTCACTCACGAAAGATTTGGTCTCTAGCCGGTCGCTATTTAGGAGACAACACATTTAAAATCTTAAGTATAAACGGGTGTCTGGAAGTCCCGAGGCGATTCTCAACGACTATCAACACATTTTTCGTCGAATGGAACAAAAAATTTTAAAATGCATGTGTATTCATCGACGAGAGTCATTGCATCGCTAAATGGTAAGCTTAAGTTTCACTAAGATGTATCTTTTAATCCCGGTCTCCTACACCTGAAGCGTACCTGATCTTTCATGAGTGAAATCAATTGACTTTCTTGACGATTCGAAGCTTTCCCTTACTTGCTAATCTTTCGAATATATTAGTCTTTCGTTTCTATCAGCACAAGTGTTGGTCCAGAAAATACCACTGGAGATCTCATTTCCAAGCGGCGACTCGAGATTCAAAAAAAGCTTTCGTTTTATTTCATCTTTGTTTCAGATACCTTTAGCACAAAGTTAACAAATTTCCTCTTTCGATTTCGTAGAGACAAACATGTTCGACTGTTTTCGTCGGATTGCGCCATCAAGTTCAGGGCTTGCGAATGACGTCATCCCCTTTTTGGCGCGAGACACAAATGAAAACTTTGCAAGCGAGACAAGTCGACCTCTCGCGACTTCGTCGCTCGCTCATTCACTTCGCGTACGAAAAATCACTTCTGGGGTTTTCGTGAGGTCGACTTGTGGCAAGTCTACGTAGATCGTAAAGTCCCTAATAGCGGAGCTCCGCGCGCGGAGCACCATACTTAAGGACGTTCGCGCCCAAAACGTTCCCACGTACAGATTTTTTTAAAACTTGCCACGCAGAAAGGTAATGACCTACTTTTGCCAAAAAGGCAAAAAAAATGGGGGGTCACCGTGCTCGTTTTCGAGATCATGAGGTGCATTTTTAGAAGATTGCGTTACTTTAAGACGATCTTAGCTTACAACTGTCAGCAATAAAAAAACTACATTAGTGAAATTTAGATCAGGTAAACGTACTCAGTTCAACATAACTAATATAACTAAATTAACCTTTGCAGCTGATGTCTTTTTCTGAGGTGAAATAGACCTTGAAAAACGAGACATACTAGTCTAAGAAAGAAAACTTCGGTCGTACGAGAGCATAAAAGGCCAAATATTTGTAACTTCTCACGTACAGATTTTTTTTGTTTTTTGTTAAAATGGACAAAATCAAGAAAGGAAGTGATCTACGGAAAGAAAAACGGGGGTCACCGAGCATTCAAGAGAGTAAAATCGCTGCGAAGTTCTCAAAGCGATTGTTTATTCGCACTGTCACGCCATTGCGTGACATTTCCGAGAAGACCTGGGTCCACAGCTACCCCATGATGCCACATACTTTCGCGTTCTATTCTTGTGGAAAATTTTTACGCCTTTAGCATCGTGTTTACCTGCGTGGTCTGCGATGAATGACGTGTGCGTGACATGCGCGAAAAAATGCGCAGTAGCAATGGGCGCGAACGTCCTTAAGAAAATATGGTAACCCAAAACCGGTAACCCATCGATGTGAGAAAATTTGGCCATGACGTCATGAACGTCCGTACGTACGTACGTCCGTCCGCCCCTTCATGTATGCCAATGTGACCAGTACACGTAACCATATCACGGGCTCAAGTTTAGAGCTCATCCAGGAGGCAATACTCCATTTGACACTAACTAGATTACAGCATACATCTTTGATATTGCACATCAATGTTATGGGACAGGTCTCAAAAACCGCTGATTGGCTAAGGTTGCCTTTCAAGGACGCGTGCGCAAGACGGTAACCACTGACTTATTGTTCACTGGCGAAAAACATGGCTGCCATCGGGTGTTTATCCGATCTCCGTCGATAAAAAAAAAAAAACCTTTTTCAGGCCAGTAAAACGGACGAATGTTTTGACTGCATAGTGCGTTTTATGCCAGCGAGATTCTCTTTTTAGTTGTGGGCCACCGTACTTTTTAGCCAACAGTGCTACGAGGGAAATTTCTTTAACAATTTCAAGATCAACGCGAGTCCAGGTTGCTGTGACAGTGTTTGAGTGGAAATTTGTTTGTGGAGCTTACCGACTAATGGTGTACCATCTTGATTTCAATTCATGCGTTTATCTTTTAAAAAGTGGAGCAAAAAATATATCACTAAATTTCCAAATGGTTTCTCTTTCGACTAAATATTTGCACACTGTTTCCGCGGGGGCCCGCATCTAGCAGAAAATGTTAAGATTTTTGCATTTTTCTTCAAAATTAAGTTGTTAAAATGGCCATTCAAGTGGTCCATGGAGGCAAATTTACTAAGACGGAGGAAAAAAAAGAAATGCATGACGTCCCTGAAAAGTTAGAAATGTACTTCAGTCGTTCAAAGATAAATTTTAAAGTGAATTTAGCACCAATGTCATACATAACATGCCATATAAGCACCTCATATTGGGTACACTAGAAGGAAACCTTTTAGTTGCAATTATATTTTGCTGTAGTCATTTCAAGCAAACGCCAGTCGTTTGCTTCCCTCCAAATTATAGAAATAAACATAGATTAGGTTAACTCTGAATAGCCAAAACAACAATACCGGTATTCCAAGTTGAAAATTTGATTCAGAAATCCAGCTCACTAGCAGGGGGGATTTTACTGTAACAAAATATTACTACAGCTAATAATACACTTTCAACACATTGTAGTGGGTTAATGTGACAACAAAAATAATTAATCAAGAATTGGTTTTATCTTCCAGCAATAAAACAGCAGGAGGATATAAAATTAGGTATCTTCAAAGTTTAGAAAACTTGTTGAAGGTGATTCAGTGCTATTATCCAAAACAAATTTCATGCTGGCCTACTAAATACTTCCAGTGCAATAGATTATTTAACCTCTCTTTGTGGACTCTGGTTGCAACACAGTGGTTTCAATAATTTAAATCCCCTTCCATTAGATTTAACTTTTAAAAAACTCCATAACTTCATATTTATGTAATACTTGTTCAAAGTCATCGAGCAAAAGCATACAAAGCTACATTTGAAAGGGGCGTAATCCCATGTTGGAGTTTTCTGGAGAAGGCTTTCACAGAAATAACTGCTGTTACCTTTCCATATGGAAAAAATATTTCAACATTAGGTGCAATGAATTTTTAGCAATTGCTTTAAAGAATACTAATCATTCCTACCATTTCCAAGGATGAATAAATTAAAGTTGAATGCGGTAAGTGTAAGAAGTAAAAAAAAGTGGCATATTTTTTCAAACTGTAATCTATTTCAGATTCTTGATTTAGTCCCTGGATAGTATTAAACAATGGTGGTAAAGTAAACAAACTGCCCCAAGGGGGGCTCCCTTACAAAAATGACAGGGGTTCTTTTTGTTCCTTTTTGGAGAAAAAAATGTGGATTTGTACAGCCTATGATGCTGAGACCAAACAGCTGGCGGAGTTGCTGCAGTACATTTAAGGCTATCAATCTGAAAAATGACTGGAACTGTAAGACAATTTGGTACACCAGCAAATAACTATTACTTATGAATAATTCAGAAGTAAAAGTTATTTGCCAGCCAATTGTCACTTAAGAACTGGTTCCTCTAAGGGGTCAGATTTCTTTAGCCTACGTCCACAAAACAAGGTTCCGTTACCTTTAAGGGTTGTTTTTAAAAAAAATCCAATAAGTGGCCTGCCATTTTTATAGGGAAAACCCCTCCTGAGCAAACTGCATCCTCATGTTTGGATTCCCATTGATTTAATGATATAGGCAAATTTGTTCTACAATATATACTCAAATACCATTATAGTCTATAGTTTACTCCTCGAGCCACCGGCTTCAACTTTGATACTTTGTTCTAAAAGCCAAAGCAACGCAAAGCAAAGCATGGTGGAGGTGATGATTAATCACTTGTTTTGGTTCAAATGAAGAAAAAGAAAGTCAAACTAACAATAGCACTTAAACCCTTTCACCCCTAAACCGGCCATACTTAGCATTTTACTCTGTCCAACACCAAACGATTTTACTTGTCAATGGGGAATCCCCAGGAGTCAATGGGTTAATCACTCACTAAAAAATGTCCCAATAAAATATTATGTTCCACTAAAGACCAAAACTGTACTAATAATTTGAATTACAGCTAAGGTCTGTCAAATTTCCATCTGAGTTACCTGGCAGCTCTTACAGTACTTCTCAACATAAAGAAAATAAATTCTGTGGACTTAAACATTCCCAAATAGAAATGTTGTATATTCCAAATATTGTTATGTAAACGCTTCAAGATTTACCTGCTTCAGGAACTTCAAATCAATGAATATTTGGAATACTTTTCCTGGACTCCTGCAAACTATGTGCACTTTTTAATGGTTTGCCCTTTAAAAGTAACACTCAGAAATAATAATGCAAATACAACTGAGGCTGTTTTGCCTTATCTACAAGACAAGACAACAATATCCTTTATTCAAACACAATCAATATTAAAGCAATAATACATGCTTGTGGGGTCATGTGCTAACTATAATAAAAATACACTACAGGAAATAAAAGCTTAAAACTAACTATGTGACAGACATAGGATATCTACACATAAGGGATAAGAAAATAAATCAATTGCTATCCAAAGATCTTATTGCAAATACACCAA
>NC_090885.1:59477479-59522479 GCF_036669925.1 Montipora capricornis
CCGGTTCCCAAGACAAAGATTCTTCTGCTCTTTTGATCATTTCAGTTAACTCTCCACTGTTTGATGCCCAATTTCTCGTATTAAAACCTCCTTCTCTGAACCGCAACTTCAACTTGTGGTAAAGTTCAAAACACTTCGTTACCGAGTTCTCTCCAGATGCAAAGTCATCAACATACAAAGCTCTTACAACAGCAGCCACAAATTCAGGATCAATGATCTCATACCTTGCTAAGTGGTTCCTCAATGTTACATTCAAAATAAATGGGGAGCATGGCAAACTAGGCCAAAAACAAGACGAGTGAATCTCAGTGTGATCACTTCTGGATTCGGGGAGTTGATGTCATCTACCCTTAGGAACCTTAACAAGTTTCTCTCTGCTGGATTGACTTCAATGTTCAAGAATGCTTTTTCTAAATCACCAATCAAAACCACTTTATGGAGACGAAATCTCAGTAACACATCAAAGATCAATGGAGATGTCATCTACCCTTAGGAACCTTAACAAGTTTCTCTCTGCTGGATTGACTTCAATGTTCAAGAATGCTTTTTCTAAATCACCAATCAAAACCACTTTATGGAGACGAAATCTCAGTAACACATCAAAGATCAATGGAGTTAAGGCAGGACCTGGTACGAGACAGTCATTCAAACTTGGCTCATGGCGTGATTTAGCACTGGCGTCATAAACCACACGTAGTTTAGTAGTGGTTCTGTCTTCTTTCAATACTTCTTTATGAGGAATGTAATGTACAGTTCCAGGAAGGGTATCTAAAATCGTGAATCTTGTCAATCAATTCAACAACACCAGCATTTAATTTTTCCTTCATGACACTGTCATATTGTTGGAGCAATTCTGGCTTGGACCTTAATCTTTGCAATGAAGAAACAAGGCGATTCTGTGCCAACAAGTAATTGTCTGGAATGATCGGGTGTTCAGTCTTGAAGGGAAGAGACACGTCATAACGGGTTCCATTGAACTTCACTTTGGTAAGATAGTCTTCGAGAAAATCTCCCTCTCCATCCTTTACTCCAAGAGTGTCATAGTCCCAAAACTTACTTAGCTCCTCTTTCAGTAAGAAATCATCTGAAACTAAGTTCTCTTCAATGACTTGACATTCAGTTTTCATAACATGGGACGCGTTCACAGTTGATAACTGTGTATTCGCACTTGCTGCATTCACAGGACAACTCAATACATATCCTAATCTTGTGTGAATTGCCACTGGTCCATGGAGCCCCCCCCCCCCCTTACCATGTGATTCTGAATCACAGACCAGTAATGATCTGCTCCAATCATGACATCAATTTCTAGATCCTCATCACCTCGCGAGTGATAAGCCAGAGGCAAGCCTTGAAGATATGGGTAACACTGCTGTGCAATTTCAATGGTCAGGTTTGTGATGGGACCACAGATCAACTCGACTTCATAGGCATTAATGAACACTGTCAAATTGTCTTGACATTCCAATTCAAAGTGAACGATGCTACATTGTTTCAATGAGGGTTCATTGTTTCCAAAAGTTTGTCTTAGAACTGTATCGCTTCCAATTGGTGGTAAGCTCAATTTGCTCCTTAACCGTGCGCTTCTATAAGACTTTTGGGAACATGAATCAAAAAGGATTCTCACATTGCAAGAGTTTCCTCCTTGAGGACTTCTGGCGTTAGCTCTGGCCGTTTGTAACAAGATGCACTTGTTATTGACGTCTTGAGTATAATACAAGTTTGTACTCACAGTTAGTTCTCGATTGCTGTCTCTAGCCTTTCTGGTCGTGATTGGAAACTCTGGATAGTGTTTCCCACTACAAGGATGACACCTTGCTTGACAATCTTGACTCACATGACCGCTCCTCAGAGAACCAAAACATTTTCCTTTTTGACGTAGAATTTTCTTTCTGGATTCTGGATCGGTAACAACAGAACATTTGACAGTTGGATGAGGTTCATTGCGGAAAGTGCACCATTTATCCTTAGATAGCTGTGGTCTTTCGTTCTTTGCAAACAGGGTTGACGATATGGGGGGTCTCGTGTTTTGACCTGTGCGAATTCCAAAACCAAACTCTCGTTTTTCTTTTAACTTTGTTTGCTCGGTTACCGTTCCCAAAGTACATCTTTCTCGAATTTGCAATTCTTCTGTGAAAGACTTGATGATTGTATGTATCAAGGTCCCAATCTTCAGATGTGCCGCGACTCTGGATGAGGCGTAACTCTTGTGGGATCTTTCCCATAATTGCAGGTGTCAAAAATGTTCCATGTCTCAGTCGAAATACCGATTCCTTTTAGACTTCTAACTGTCGCCTCCGTTCAATCCAAAAGCTGGCGCAATTGCTTTAAGTCGCTCCCGTCGATTACTTTTGGGAGCTGCATGAGCGATTCGATGTGTTTCGAAATAATGAGTTGTTTATTTCCGAAGCGCTTGTCTAGACTGAAGTTGGATCGCGTGGTTGTAATTCGAGCTTGTCAATGCTAAACCAGAAATTGTGATTCAAACGATTCTCAGAAGGGATGCCAGTTGATTGGGTCGTCTGAAAATTTTCTCAATTCCAGTTTGGGCAACTTTGCGTGGCAGGTATTTTAGCAGGTTGCAGGTTGCAGGTTGCAGGTTGAAAATTTAATTATAACTGGATATACTTACCGTGACTATTACATGAATAGCTAACCTTAGGCCTAAAAACTTTCTTTAGGCCTAATTAGGCCTAAGGTTAGCTATTCATGTAACTGTCGCGGTAAGTATATCCAGTTATAATAAAATTTCAACCTGCAACCTGCAAAAAATACCTGCCGAACTTTGCGTGGGTCGGAATTGTTGACGCGTTTGATTGTGTTCCCGCCTGAATACTTGAGTTAGAGTTTTGCGAACCCAATGTCGTTCATTGTATCTCCTGACCCTTTCCAGTATTTTCCTCAGCTTCTATTGCTGTTTCTAGGTCGACTATGCAGGCTTGAATAGCGCTGGCGAAGTCACAGCTATTGCTCACGTCTTGTTCTATTTTCGTTTCGTCTACCAAATCGATAATTTTTGAGGTCCGACAATTTATCCAGAACGGTACATCGCATAGGCTCGATTTCCGCCGCTCACTCGAGTTCGGGTATCCTCCCCGAGAAGAGACGGCCGAGATTTCGGGAGTGAGCGCTGGCTTATTTCCCGAAACAGCGGCTGGTAATCGAGCCTATACATCGCAAGGATTTGAGGTTATTCACAACGGTAGGATCTCCCCGTTTTTATCGATTTGTTCCTTTGCCGCGAGGATTGTTTTCCTAACAAATGCGCGATGACTTTCCCGGACCACGTATTTCTTCTTCAGGCGTTTCTTGGGTCCGACGACATGTTTACACGAGGTTAATTTCACTTTTTCACTCTGTCAATCCTCGGCACCAAATGTTTTAATGATCCAAACTCTTAATGATAGATGACTTCTTTTACAAGTCCTGGTAGAGACAATTTCTTAAGATTCCGAGATATAATACCGCCAATACACAGTCAAGATATATAAAATACCGCCGATAAACAAGATGTAATTCCGCCGAAAACGAGATGTAATTCTGAATTTTCAGATGTCTCCCGTCACATGTCAATCAAACTAAATCGCTCGTGTATACTAGTTTCCAGTTTTCAACAGCCTGTTTATATGGTCTCGCGTACCCTGTCAATATGAGAATTGCGTGACCGAGACAAAGTTGACCCTACTTAATTATGCATATATTTTAAGACGCATCTTCGAAAAAAGCGTATCCGATCATTTGCCTTTCTTTCTTTCTAGTTCGTTTTTATTAAGTATAGTTGCGTTTTCACATTCAGCAAATGGACTGACAATCTTAACGCAGCAGTAATATGTAGTTTAAATAAAAGGCTGTTTGTGAATCGAGAGTTTCCGTTGACAGCGGTGAGAATTTTGGCTGGAAAAAACTTTTCTTTCGAAAGTAAACGCTAAAAATATTTATAAGCTCCCAAATTGTTTGTTCTTTGATTTTTATTTTATGCGTGCGCATTTAAGATTTTGCTGTCTTGTCTCGGGTTGTCGAGCCAAACTGTTTACATGCGAAAAAGTTGTCTCGCCTGCCAGGGTTACCCTACCTTAAAAGTGTAAACACCAGGACAAAACCTAATTATTGTTATTTCTTAGTTCTTCTTCATTCTTTTCCACAAGAAGCTTCGTGGTCAACTTTTTGAACACTTCCTGCTACGTGGAGATGAAAATATTTATAACAGGCAGCAAAATAATGAGATGAAGGCTCACTTACTTGTGATCGCAAGACAAAGAAATGGAAACCACTTTCCAATAGACATTCTTTTTCAAAGCGAAGCTCAAAAATGACGCCTTTATCCTTGTACAACTGAAATCTTGCTGGCCTTTTTTTGTAGATTTCTATATACAAAAGAAGAGCTTGACATGTAGACAAATGCCCAGATCAGTGAGATGATGGTGAATCACAGGCTATTGATACATTACTTGTAGGCTGCTGGCAGTCTGTTTTTCTCTCGTAATTCAGTATGGGTTATGAGGCGAGACGTTTTGGCTAAAGGGGAATGGGTCGAGACACGGCCAACGCCATATAGCGCCATATTCGCGGTAACTAAGCGCTCGTCCTAGAGACCCTTAGAGAAAAAACCGGCTGCCAGCAGACTACGTTACGTGAAAATGGAGAGGTTTGACGTTAATGGAAGGATATCTGATCGCTTGGAATTTACTTCCCACTTTTTTTTTTCCTTTATGCTTCATGCGCCATACAGTCTGCCTGATATTGTTGGCAGGGACACAAATAATAACACATATGTTTGGGATATTTTGACCAAGCCCTGATCATGATGGGCTAGGCCGGTTATTGAAAATTAACATGGTAACCTAGGAAATACCCAAATATAGAAGACATGATCCCACCGAAAGTGAGGGTACACCTGCCATCCACAAGAAAGTAAAAAAAGGGAGGGTTGTGGAGGGAAATTGACTCTGTTGAATCAGCCTCCACCTAGTTTGCACAAATGGTGAATGAACTAGAGGAAATCCCGGATGACCGGAATGCCCAAACTGCAACAGAGGAAATAACTAACTAAGCATGTCACACTCAGAAGGTTGGACAGTAGCGCGCAATGCGTCATGGGAATTTTCTATTTTTCAGTGAGTTGCCTCCAGACTTCAAGGGAAACACATCTCTGCGTTGTAGTGAACATGGACACCATTGATAGACAGGACGCAGAGTCAACTTCGTTTGAGAGCTCCATTTGCATCTTTTTACGTCGCTGCGACATGCTCAATTTATTTACTTTCAATGAGTTTTTTTGCCCATTTCAGTTTCGAGAAAAAATTCCTTTGGAAAGACGAATGTGCATTTTTCCACTGAACGAGGAAATTAGATGGACTGAGCGAGCAAATTACATGCTCTGAAGTCGGCGTCGGTAGTAACTACAGATTACAGGGCCATTTTTAAAGCCGTAATTCTGCAGTGGCTCGGTGGCCACTGCAACACTGAAAAACACCTTAAAATGCCTTAATAACATTTATTTTCATTAACTGGGGTATAATAATACATTTTACAACAAATTGGTCGTTGGATGCCCCTGTATTTGAGGCTTGAGCCCCCGGGATTGAGCCATCGTCATTTTAAACTGTGTGAGTACAGATTTTCTTGGCTTAATGTACAACACCGTGACGTTTAGAGATCGTTCTTCTCATGTTGTAGTTTGATCCTCAAGAAAGCGACGAGGAGAGCATCCTAGTCTCAGAAACAGCCATTGCTCAACCGCCTCGACCTCCAAAGGAAACTTTGCCGGTTGCTCCATTGTTAGAGATGTTGTGGGGATGAATGTTGAGTGCAACTGTTCGTCTTTCCCAGAAACGGCTGGCCATGGAATATTTTTTGGACAAACATTAGCGGGGGAGAGAGTTTAAAGGATGACAAAGAGGAAAATTCATGAAGAAGGAAATATGTTCTATTGTTTGTCACATAATGGACTGGAAAACTGTAAAAAGTCTGTCCTTAAAAATATAATTTTAGTTCACCATGTCACTGAAGCCTGCCCTTGGTAGATTTTAGAAAGATTTTCTGTTATTACTTGCTTTCAGGTAATGTTTCAAAACATATCTTAACATAAACTAAGTCACCTGTGCTTACCTTTTGAAATAAGATATCAATCCAGCTGTTTTTTGGGCCGGGTTATTGTTCAGAGAAATCCTGCTTATCTGGTGAAGATAGCCCCCTGATAGTCAAACTGCTTACATGACAGTACTTTCAGCACTAGTGAAATTTCAGTTCATGAAAATGTATTTATGGTGCCCACGACAAGCCAAGACAGGAATTTTTGAAAATGACATAGAGAAAACTGATAGCAAACTGTCAGGTCCAAGTGCAGCTGAAACTAGAGCCAACTAATGAAAAGGACAATAATGCCATAGCCATTGACATGTACCATGGTAATGGATGGTTTCATTGGTTACATTGCCAGAGAATTCACAGGGTTATTGCATACACTAATTGAAAATGAGAAAATCGTTGATGTAACTGTCCAGCACATCATCTTCAGAGTTTTTTTTTTTTTTGCGAAAATTGGATATAACCTGCATAAATCATGGGCAATAAATTCCTTTTATCTCGCGTCCGGCCTCTCGGGCTTGCTTAGATTTGGCCGGTTTCTGTTGGAGAATTGAAATACGACACACGGATGGGAACAAGAACCTTTGTGCTGTTTTGTCCTTTATTATATGACTAGCTCCGTGAACCAAATCCCTCGCTGTGATTGGCTACTCGAGCGGGCAAGGTGGAGGTATACTGCCCCCTCGGGATTTCTCGCTTGGTCCTGCAAGATCAAAGATCACTTTTTTGGTGTTTTATCCCATATAGTAAATCCTTTATTGGCCAAGCTTGTTCAGTAAAGAAGGCTGGATAGTGGCCTCGTTCTTTTTTTGCTTGTTTATGGACCTCGACTTCGTCTCGGTCCATAAACACGCAAGAAAAGAACTTGGCCAATATCCAGCTATCTTGACCTCACGCTTGGTCAATAACCCATATACATTGTGTCTGTTTGCCTGAGCAAACCTTGAGGCAGGAGGTTGGGAGAGTATCGGACGACCACTGATTCTTTTATACTAGGTATCTAAGCGCTGGAACATCTTGTGTTGGTGTTTTCTTGAATATAACACTAACTTGGTTAATTTTGGTGGTGCAACTGACTTTGTTGAGCATAATGATATTTCCAAACAGTTTGCAGTTTAATAATAAAGTTGGTTTGAATTTAAGAAATAGAAAACATGTACCGTGTTTCTGATCGAGTTATAGAAACACGAGTAAAAGTTTGGGAGAACGAGAAATGCTGTGGGAACACGAGCCACAGGCGAGTGTTTCCACAGCTTTCTCGAGTTCTCCCAAACTTTCACGAGTGTTTCTAAAACTCGATAGAAACACGGAGTACATGTTTTCTATTTAGAAAACAACGCGACGAGAAAAAGGAAAACAACTTGTTAACTCTAATTTAAAAATGTAAATTCTCTTTGCTCGCGCCATCACTACGTCAACAGCTTTTGCTAGTTCTGTGTCTCCATCGAGTTATAGAAACACGATTTTTAACCGATCAGCGCACGTATTTTCTTAGGACTGTTTTCTAATATGGTTTAAAAGAGACTAACAGAGAAGCTCTTCGTAACAAATACGCTCCGCACCCTTCCCCAAGTAAGACGAAGGGAAGTAAAGCCGAAATCCTTATGTTGATATTCAGAGTTTAAAACTTGAAACCGTGTAAATAAGATAATAGAGAATTTTAGCATCGTCACTACGCGAAACGGGAAATTTCAAACGGCGCTGGATCCTTCAGATGGCCTTGCATGAAAGCATGAAAATTCTCTTAATTATTCCAGCTTGGCTCTGTCTTTTGATAAGTTGCTTGATATCTGTACGTAATTGGCAGAAAATAAGCAGAATTTGTAAGCCGAAATCGAACAGTTTATTTTAATTTTGGCAAAATGTTGTCTGCCGCTGCATGAGGAGCTTAAGCCGACTCAGGAATTCTCGGCTGGACGTCTCCTGACGGTGTAGATATCCATCAACAAAGGCTAAAAACATAGCACAAAAGGTGTTTCGTATTCAGAAAAGTGTTGAAGCATTCAGGATCGATCAGATTGTACTGTGAAAAAAAGTAGTTAATTTTTTATTGAATGACCATATTTAGGGGCGAGATGAATATGGTGGGGAACACAAATCTATTTCAGTTCGTTTGCGCGTATCGACAGTGGCGGTTAGTGATGGGACACGGAACCATTCTTCGTTCTATAGGATTTATGGATTAACTCTCTCACCCGGGGAAAAATGGTACAGGTCGCCGTCGTCTCTCGCCGACCAGCACTACTTCGACGCTCCTCGCCGCTGGTGAGCGAGAAGACCTCTGGCATCCAGGGTAAAATGTTAGCCAATTTGTTGAACGAAAGTTTTTTCAGCTCTTTCGAAGAGAGATTTGTCGCCTTCAAGTCGATAATTTTTTTGCGGGAAAATGGTGATCACGTTCCGAAATTCGGCGGGTCTAATCTGCAGATCGCAGGTCACAGGTCACATGTCAGTCATTGTTTCACCAATACAGAAAGTATCCTAAACATTCTTAAAAGCTAACCTTTAGCTTTTAAGAATGTTTAGGATACTTCTGTATTGGTGAAACAATGACCTGCAACCTGTGACCTGCAGATTAGACTCGCCGTCCGAAATTCTGGTAAAAACGTGGACGAAGTTGGTTGACCTCTGTGGGGGGATTAATTGAGCAGTCTTCGTCAGAATGTCATGGATTTCTGTATTCATGTTTTCAAACGAGTTATGGAGGCAGTAAACAATGTTGACGTCGGGGAATTGGGTGCTGGAAGCCTTCCCGGTATACAGGCTCACGCTCAAACGTTGAGGTAAAATAATTGCTGTTAGGTTCAATTTCATGATATCAGGATATCATGATAGCAGCTAGGAAATTGATAAGTCTGTGATTAATATTGAATGTGCCTCCCTGTGACATGCTGGGAAATCAATTAGCCCGGAATGAAATTTTACACAGCTACAATTGGGCATGCTCAATTTCCCAGTTCCTCGGTTATCGAGTTCCATAAGTATAAAACTTAAAAATGGTTTGCTTTAAAATCAGAAAATAACCAATTCACCGTTGCTGTTGAGAAAAGTGTATGCCAGGCAAAACAAGTTGCATCTCGGTAGCCTGACAGTTAACTGACAAAATAAGTTGCCTGTGTTTAAATTAACAAATACACCAATACATCACTAACCGCGTTTCATGTTTAACCGGAGAATTAGGGAAGCAGATGTTCGAAGGTGTAATAGTTGTTGAGTTTTATTCCTCAATTATCGAGTTCCATAAGTATAAAACTTAAAAATGGATTGCTTTAAAATCAGAAAATAACCAATTCACCGTTGCTGCTGAGAAAAGTGTATGCCAGGCAAAACAAGTTATATTTCGGCAGCCTGAAAGTTAAGAAATAATTTGCCTGTGTTTAAATTAACAAATACACCAATACATCACTAACGCGTTTCATGTTTAACCGGAGAATTAGGGAAGCAGATGTTCGAAGGTGTAATAGCTGTTGAGTTTTATTCTCCATAAGTATAATAAAACTTAAAAATGGATTGCTTTAAAATCAGAAAAGAACCAATTCACCGTTGCTGTAGAGAAAAGTGTATGCCAGGCAAAACAAGTTGCATCTCGGTAGCCTGACAGTTAAGAATTAACTTGCCTGTGTTTAAATTAACAAATACACCAATACATCGATCACTAACGTTTCATGTTTAACCGGAGAATTAGGGAAGCAGATGTTCGAGGGTGTAATAGCTGTTGAGTTTTATGCCTCAGTTATCGAGTTCCATAAGTATAAAACTTAAAAATGGTTTGCTTTAAAATCAGAAAATAACCAATTCACCGTTGCTGTTGAAAAAAGTGTATGCCAGGCAAAACAAGTTGCATCTCGGTAGCCTGACAGTTAACTGACAAAATAAGTTGCCTGTGTTTAAATTAACAAATACACCAACACATCGATCATTAACGTTTCATGTTTAACCGGAGAATTAGGGAAGCAGATGTTCGAAGGTGTAATAGCTGTTGAGTTTTATTCCTCAGTTATCGAGTTCCATAAGTATAAAACTTAAAAATGGATTGCTTTAAAATCGGAAAAGAACCAATTCACCGTTGCTGCTGAGAAAAGTGTATGCCAGGCAAAACAAGTTGCATCTCGGTAGCCTGAAAGTTAAGATATAATTTGCCTGTGTTTAAATTAATTTGAAATAAAGAGAAACGAAGAGAATAAAGAATTTTTTTAATTGCATGATGCTGGCCGTTTTAACCGTGTTTTAGAAAATATTTCAGATTGATTTACTTTGCCTCTGGACTATTTTGTCGTCATTAAAACTTTATGACGAAGTCGGCCCAACAAATGTGTCGAGATTAACACCTCTCTCTCCCTTTGTCTCTCGCTCTGCCTTTTTAGTGCGAGTCTTGTTACAACTCCCACTGAGATTTTGGTGATTTTTTTTTACCTAAACAGCGGGGACCCACATTCCTGACCCAAGTTAAGCTCCTCATAGTTTTCCGTTGAACGGGATGGCTCAACCTCGTATCCAGGGCCTCTCTCTTAATTCTTGCCTCCTGGGGTGGGCGGGAGAACAACCTCGATCCCAGAGTAGGGTGGGTGGTTAACCCGCCCGCTCTACTCTTGGCGGAAAAAAGTCCTGGAAACGAGGTTGGCGAAAGAAGATCCGCTACTCGAATCGAAGGCAACAACTCAGTCCTCGGTCGTTGCGTCCAACTTTCGTAGCGTTCTCTTGGACTTTGAAAAAGATTTTCTAGGTCTCTGTACAGGCGCGTAGCGTCCTATACGCATATACGCACGTGCGTACTTGAAGTGACCAGAAAATTTTGAAATTTTTAGCAGTTGTTTCTATTCTTAACGTTTTACTTGTACGCAACCAAGATTTCGTGATGAAAGCACCACTTGATTAAATTCTAAAAACTAAAACAAAAGCTATACCATGTTCTAACTTAGTTTTGCATTGTACCTTTGTTTTTTTGCACTAACAATGCCGTGTTGTTTGGCCAGGGTGTAACAAAAAGGCCAGGTTGCAAAGGAGCGACGTTCCAAGAACGTTCGTGACAAAGGAGAGACGTTCCGAGAACGTTCTTGACAATTCCAGTCACGCTAGCACAACCAAAACAATGTTTTGTTTGCACCAAGTTTGCTCAAAATAAGGGCAAGACGCTTTGTTCTTTGCTTGTATTCACACAACTATTTCGACAAGAAATAAAGAACGCAGTATTTTTCGCTCACTTTACTTAGGTTTCTAGATCACATGTACTTGTGCGTACTTGAAAAAATGACCACGCTACGCGCCTGCTGTATCTATCAGCGCAACCTCCCCTCCCCCTTCCCCTGCGTTCGTCAAGTAAAGATCAACAGCTGCATTTATCATCACCCAAAAATAAAGCTATCCCTTGCACTCACCTTATCGCTAGAATCGTTAGAATACCGTATTTACTCAATTAAACGCCGCCCTCGAGTAAACGCTGCATCGGACACGCTCAAAATTAAATAAAAGCCGCGGCGCTTAATCAAGTAAATACAGGCGGCAAGAAGCAAATCCTTAGACTTACATGGACACTTCGCGTTTGATACAAAAATTGCGCTTACATCTAACTGACGTGCATTCCTGGACCAACATTCAAGAAATTAAAATAAGGGAGGAGAAAGAAAGTGCAGCAAATGGTTTGACTTTCAAGACTTTATTTAACAAGGCTAACATATTTACTTGTGACCTAGTAGTTTTCATATGGCCTCTATCTGAACGAATTGGAATTTAGTTTAGGTGATGGAATCCCCGGTTTGTGTTCTAACTCTTCTAGCATGTGGTAGACCTGGTTGGATTAGCTTGAAGGGCTTCATGACTGAATGTGACCACAAAAAATAAAAATACAGCCAGTGTGGCGAAAAGCCCGAGTTAGATTTTTCAGTCCCTCTGATCAAATGCTGTTGTAATCTCGTACCCAGATCTCCCAAGGTCATACGGAAGGGAGATCTGGTAAAGTTCGAGTTCGAGAATGCTCAGTGCCAGCGAGGCCCGAAATACGGGCTTTTCTATCACTGCGCATGTTCGTACTCTCTGTTGTGATTTTGGGTGATTTTGCGGAATAAACATGGATTTCGAAAGTATTCTTGAAGAGATTCTTTTGGGTAGAGGACAAGGAAACCTTAAACTTAAGCCGAAACAGAAAGAAGCGCTACAGGCGATTGTTTTTGAACGGTCGAGATGGTTTAATTGTCGGAGCAACTGCAGAATCACTGAAGCGAGCGCTTGGGCTTAATCAATAAACGATTGCTATTTTCGTCACACGATCTCGTGCAAAGTGTAGTTAGGCAAACCGTAAATTGAAAAGCTAAAATGTTTAAGAGTGCTTAGACCTAATCACTGCAACGAGCGCTATTTTCTTGGCACGATCTCGTGAAAAATGTAGTTAATCTAACCTTAAAATTCACAATTGATCACTACTTAATTCGCGAGTCACGCTTTAAGAACGAGAAATACTGTTTGAATAAATTACATACTTCAACTTGAATTTATTAGTTTCTGCGTACCGCGTAGCAAGCTACACAGAACTTTATTCGAGTGGCAGGGTACGTGGGGCTTTCGTCGGTACCATTTGCACAAACGTAGCAAATTTTTTAAATGATTTTCCTCAACTGTAAAGCTTTTCTGGCGTCGGAAAAAAACAAAACTTTCCTCCGCACAACTGGCATTTATTCAAAACAGCACATGCACTTGCGAAAACTAAACCTTCACTTTACCTTCACTGAAGTGCCCCACGAAATAAGCAAATCAGAGCGTAGATTGCATTGCCGCAACCTTTTTTTTAGTAGCCAATGAAAAAGGGTGTATTGTCGAACTTTGCCAGATCTCACATTTCCAGTGACAGAGTGAGATCTGGGTACGAGATTAATGCTGTTGTGATGTGTGTGATAGCCAAATACTAGCTCATGAACAAGAAATAAAATGATCATTTGCACAATACATGAATTTACCTTTATAGAGACCACTTTCATAAATGTAGACCTCCTTTATATTCTTTTATATTTATGTTAATTAGACATACTTAGACATACTGCCCACCCTTCCAGTAGAGCCTTTCTTAACTCGACGAGAAAGAAAGGACTCTGCAGAAATCGTGTAAAGTCTTTATTGAGTATGCGTGAGCCGTTGCTTGGAGACAGAGTCAAACCCAGGCCAAGCCTCGATCACACTCTTAGACGCCATATTGATTTTTGTACTGAAGGCTCGATTTTGAACCTTCGCTTTGTCAAAAATATGATGCGCTCGCTGCCTAAACCGGTTTGACCGGAGTGACTACCCCAGATACTTGGGCTGCGGTGACGTAAAAAGACTTGACACAATTTCTGCAGATCCTCTCTTGCTCACCCTCTGGTGAGTTTTAGAGAGGCTCTGCTGGCAGGGTGCCTACTGCCCTCATTTTGAAACAAATATTCTTTTGAAATTTGCTCGTCGTAGCGAGGCTAAAAAGGCTTATTAGCATTAAAACAAAAGAATATTTTATTTGCCCTTCATCATGAAAGAGGTCTACAAAAGCCTTTTCAGCACCACTGAATACCAAAGCAAAACATTTTACCTTCCGCTATTCGCGTGCTACCTGTTATTAGTTTTATCGAATTACCCAATTTTCTCAATTCATTTTGCCACAACGTTATCAATTTACAAAGAGATAACAAGGACAGGCCTTCTAGCGTCGAGTATCATCGAGGAAGACCAAACTTGAGTCCATTCGTTCGCAGGTTATTTTTTGTGATCCTTCAGGGTCATGTTTACACAAGTTTGATTTCCATATCGAATATATTTACGTTTCAATTACAACCTTCACACAATTCTGACAATTGTAATGTATTTATTGCGTTCATGAGCCCGAAGATCAAATGGCATCGCTTATATGAGTGGGCAATCTGATATTAGTAAATGCGCTGACCAGTTAAGTTATCGTTAACAACAAAATGGCGACTACGTTCGGTTGGAAACGAAAACTTCCTCAAAATGTTGCAAGAAAAAGAGCTCCCCTATTTGATGATAGCAATCAGATTGCAGAAAACGATGAAAATGGACCATATGAAGAGGACTGGCGTGTTCTTTTGGTAAAGAGAAGCGGAATACTTAGTATCGAAGACAGCCTAATTAAAAGTAAGAGGCTTGAAGACGAAGGAGTTTCTCTTGCAGAAGAACAACGGTAAGCTAGACATGTGTTAAGCACATCATATTTATGTACCATTCGCTTGTACAATATTTTTAGTACATTACTGGTTACTTAAAGCTTAATCTAGCTCAGCTGTAAATCTGTTCTTGTTAAGCTACGGCTGTTTTCTTATGAGAATTTAGTTTAGTCTGATGCATGCACTGACGCTGTAAGGTCTCAGTGGTTTTCTATGGTTGCAGACAGGTTGCCATGTTTGGAAAGCACATATTAACAGTCTATAATTCGCTGATCATGTATCATTTACGTATCGTGTATTTGGTATTTGGATATGCTCAAATGCAATTTAATACCGATGTTTCTCTTCATTTTAAAATATGCCAACCAGAACCTAATTTGCTGTTGAAACAATGATTTCTTTTCTCTGGTGCGCCTTTCCAGTCAATCTTCAAACAGCTTGATTGTGTAATGCATGTATTACATTTCTGTTGTGAAATTTCTATTTCCTTTCAATATGCTTTTTTATTTTACTTTGGTATATTTTACATCTCTTCCCATAAATTTAAATATAAGTGTTAAGCACATTTATTATTTTTTGTCCTTTTTAGATTTAAGGACTATTTGAGACCCTGCGTACTTGTAGACCAATAAGTACTCATCAGTTTGAAATAGTATTTTTAGGGTAGTCCATCAGGGTAGTCAATGGTCTAGGGGATAGTGTTTTGTCCACCACCCAGAAATTGAAACAAAAATGCTAAGCCAGAGCAAAGTTAAACCAACAACGTGGAACGGTTTATTTATGGCATTTTCACACTATGGCACGTAGATAAACAGGAAATCAACCTGTTCATTGCACAAACTAACAACTTCAAGCTAACTATAAAGTTACTTGTTTAAATTTCAGAAAAGGAGATCTCTTTCCTAGAACGACAACAGTATACAAAGGAAAACGATTTGAAAAAGAATCTATTCTCCATATCAAAACATATCATCAGCCGACCGAAACCTTGCAATACACGGATTGAAGCGATCATGTGTTGCATACTTAATTAGAATGAAAACAAAATTACAGCACAAATATAAATACACATAGAAAACGAATATAAAATAAAAGGAGCCAAACAAAATAATACATGTGCTTAACACATATTTAAATTATTGACAGAAAAGGCATGCCATACTTTTCTTCCGTGGTTGGCAAATTTGAATGTGAAAAGAAATGTGACATTAATGTTTGTAAACAAGAGATATAGATAAATGACAGTGAAATGGGAAAGAAATATTTCAAATCAAGGAAAACATTTGGACAAGTCAAGCTTCAGTCTTTAGTGGCAGTCTAAAACACACATCACAGGTCAGTGTACAATTTGTCACTGTGCCACAGATAAATAAAGGGAACCTTTTGGCTTAGTTGTTCATCAGTAGAGCAGGGACTTCTAGTCTTGATCTGTGGAATGAGGCCTGTGTTTTAGACCTGCCTTGTCTTTAGCGTTGCTGACTTTGAATTCCTCTGAACCTGGTGTAGTACTCTAGCCACTGGAAAATGGTGTCTCTAGCTGAAAAAAGCCACGAGATTTACTTTACAAATTCACATCATGTTTGTTTTTCTTAACACAGTTGGACCTCGATTACCCAGACTTCTTCTCTGATCCCAATTTTGTCATGAATATTTATTAGTCATGATCAAGATCCATAGCCATATTCTTTTCAAACTACAGCATTGAAAAGTGAAGTAAAGGCGAGTTTGTTTCGCTTGCAAAAGCAAAAGCAGCGCTTGCACCCTTCTTAACAAATGAAGAACTTTCGAATGAGTTCTGATTGGCTTAGAGTTGCTTTGTTGCTGAGTGAAATTTCACGCTCTATTGGCTCGTTCAGTGGGGTATGCAAAATAAACAAGCTCTACTGCATCAGGAATGTTTATTCATGATCATAATGTCCTTGAAGCGTATGCAATCTGTTCTTTCAATAAAAGATAAAACAGTCTATAATTTTGCAATTAGAGGAAGGAGAAAAATCTAACAATTTGGTAGCTGAATATGGCATTAGTAAGTGGCAGATATCTGATATCTGCAAGAACAAGGAAAAGATCATGAATTTTGCAGACATGTGGACATGTTGTATTCACATTGGACAGTGAAGGTGTAGACCATATTGTTTTCCAAACAATTTGCAAATGTTTTGTTTCACGATTAAATGTTGCTTTCTTAATATAATCAGTTTTTGTTCTTCATTGATATTCATAATCTCGATTATCCGGACCCAAGATTATCTCGACTATTTTGTCTAGTCCCAACGAGTCCGTATAATCGAGGTTCGACTGTAATTATTGTAGGTGTTATAATATTAAAATTTGAACTGTAATTTAAGGTACTGGGAAGCCATCACAAGATGGAATGAAGCAATAGCGTTAACACCAAAAAATGAGAAACTTTATGAAATGAAGTCACAGGTAAAACAGAATTTATTTTACCATCCAAGCAAGGTAGTAGGGGGCTGAAGAAGTTATGATGTTGAAGAGAACACAATCTCCAAAAAATTTGCCTTATAGTACATAACCTGTACATTCTGATCAACTTGGAAAATATTGGGATATTATTGCATAATGGTTACATTCTCTGCTGACATTCCCATTTTCATCATCATCCTTGCATAAGCTCCTTAACAGCACATCTTTGATGCATCTGCATTATTTAACATGACTCTTGAACATTTAGGACAATATCAATGTTCTTTTTAATGTAAGTCTTCGTTGAGATTTTGAGACAGGGAAATAATAATAATAATAACTTCATTTGATTGTTGTAATGTTATAGCAGTCCACAGGTAGACCACTAATTGGGACACTGACTAAAATGCATCAAGTAATAATAAGATAAATATTGTACACATAAGAAGTCCTAAATTACACAGTAATTATAATAATAAAAACTATTGATTAACTGTTAACTATTAATAGCCAAAATAGATGATCAATTCTAAGATTTCTTAATTAATTACATAAAATGCATTCTGGACAATAATTGGAAAATTAAACGAGACTTACCTGTAAGTTGAAGTTTGATTGAGATTCTATCACATGACATCAGAAGGCGAGAGATCACATGAGATAGCTCGGCGCTTGCGCAAGTCATAATTAAAAGCCATGTACAGGGTGCATCTAAAATAGTAGGCAGGCTGAAAAAGCCAAGTGCCGTAAGAGACCGGCAACCAAAAGTGCCAAAGAGAGGGTGGGTGTGATAGTGGAGGGCATGTGATCTCTCGCCTTCTGATGTCATGTGATAGAATCTCAATCAAACTTCAATTTACAGGTAAGTCTCGTTTAATTTTCCAATTCTATCACATGACCAGAAGGCAGAGATCCCATGAGACTTTAAAGCGTAGATGCACCCATACGACATGCACTCGAACAAGAGGCATGAAAGCCACACAAAAGTAAGAGGGTGAGCATAAACAAGGATAACCATGTTTGTAATATATTGTCTAACAGTAACAAAATGAGCAACGTAGCACATGCACTATTCCGAAAAACATATCAAAGCTTTCACTGGTCAAGGATTGCGGAAGCAAGGCTGTTTCCTTGAATAACCGGTTTGTTGTAATATTTACGGAAGGTCGCGGCAGACTTCCAGCCTGCCTTTGCCATGATCTCATGGACAGGGACGTCCTTTTCATTAGCTTTGGAAACGGATGCTGACCTAGTGCTATGTGCCGTGAATACCTTTGTATCAATACCACAAAATCTAAGAGTGTCCTTAGTCCACCTAGAGACCGTGTCCCTAGATACAGGTTTATGGGGCCTAACATAACTAATAAACAGTTTTGTTTCGTTATTGCGCAAAGCCTTGGTCTTGTTGATGTATGCTTTCAGACAAGTCAAAGGGCAAATTGTACTGTCTGGCTCATAGGTAGCAATGTCAATCCTCGTGTGTGGGCTACTGGGGGTACTGGTCTTGACATGCTCAGCGACGTCAAAGGAATAATTATCCTCCTCCATGGTAAGATGCTGTAGATCTAGGTAGTGTATCGATTGCCCTCGTTGACTCGAAACTAAGAGAATTAGCATAAGGACCTTGTGCGTTAAATCCTTTAAAGACAGTTTTTCATTGGGGTATAAAGAAGATAAATGTTTTAAAACCACTGAAACATCCCAAATTTTGTCATATTTAGGTTTGGGTCTACGCGATTCAAAGACCCCTTTCATAAACCGGGTAACAATATGGTTGCTACCAAAGCTCCCCTCCCCGTCTATCGTAACAATGGTAGATAAGGCAGAGCGAGCAGTGTTAAGGGTTGAGTAGCTAAGCCCTTGATTAAATAGCCCCAAGAGAAATTGAAGGGCGTCGCTCAGTGGTGGTGAATAACAATTAATTTTCCGTTCACGACAAAATGCCATCCATTTTTTAACGTATGTGGCATACTGTTTTTTAGTGCCTTTCCTCCAGGATGCCATGAGAATGTCGGTAACCTCCTCTGGAAAATGGTAATGACTGAAGGATTCCCTGACACAGGACATACCATCAGATGAAGATTCCTGTGTAGTGGATGTGGGCCACTGCGGGAGGGGTGGTGTAGAAGATCTGGTCGTGGAAGCAGGATCCAGGGCTGGTCGCACAAATGTCGTAGGAAACCACGTTTGAGTTGGCCAAAGTGGGGCGATTAGTACAGCCTGTGCTCGGTCTTGACTGATCTTCTGAAGGCATCTTGGAAGAAGGCTAAAGGGTGGAAAAGCATAAAATTTGTGCCCATTCCAATTCATAGTAAATGCGTCTACGTGTGCACTGTTAGGGTCTGCTTGCCATGAGCAGTAACTACTGATCTGATAGTTTAAGCGGCTTGCAAACAAGTCGAAATCGAGGCCGGGGTGGCGCAACAGGATCCTGTAAAACGAGTGTTTGTTTAACATCCACTCGTGATTATCTGAGAACACGCGTGATTTCTCATCAGCCCCAGTGTTCAGCCGACCAGGTATGTGCACAGCTGAGAGCCAAATATCTCGTGATATGCACCATTCCCAAATTTGAACAGCTAGCTGGTTAAGTTCCTTGGATTTTGATCCCCCCATATTGTTGATATAAGCGAGGGCTGTGGTATTGTCGATCTGAATTTGGATGTGGCAGTTGTTCATATGGCTACAAAAACACTTAAACGCAAAAAAGGCTGCAAGTAATTCCAATATGTTTATATGGTATTCAGCTTCCGAATGGGTCCATCTCCCCTCCGTCTTCTGACTGCCAAAAACAGCTCCCCACCCCAATGTTGATGCGTCGGACTGAATTGAAGTGCTGGGGTGGTCGCGTAGGATATCTCGTTTGAGAGTTACGGCATTATCACGCCACCACTGAATTTCTGTTAGAGCGGGAGGGGATAATTGCATTTTCCCCCCGTAATCGCCCTTGTTTGCTATGAGTGCGAGATATTTATCCCGCTCTAGGTGGCGATAGTGAAGTGGTCCATACTGAGCACCGGGAAAATTGGACACCAGAATACCGATAACCTCTGCGACCTGTCTTATTGTGGGCATTTGTGTTTTTAAGAGCGTAGCGCAGACAGACAGAATCCGTTGAACTTTTTCCCCTGTAGGCGTAACTGTCATAGCAATAGAATCCAGTACAAACCCTAGGAAAGTTAATTTCTGAGAGGGTACGAAGACCAATTTGTCTGGATGGATATGAAACCCTAATTTGGTAAACAGCATGATAGTGTCGATGACATTTTTATGACATTCCGCAAAGGTGTCGCCCTGTAGATAAGAATCGTCATTATACCCTGAATTGAGATGTCCCATGCTGCGTAGGGTGGCATACACAGGTTTCAATAGTTTAGTAAATATGCGCGGGGCACTAGCTAGGCCATTAGGCAAACAGGTATATTTGTGGAAAACACCGTCAAAACAGAACTTTAAGTATTTCTGGTGAGATGGGTGGATAGGAACGGTATAATACGCGTCCTTTAAGTCCACCGAAGCCATGAAACAACCTGGTCTCATCATGTTTACAGCAGCCTCTAGAGTATCCATTTTAAAATGATGGTAAGCTATAAATTCGTTACACGCTTTGAGATTAAGAATGGTACGGTGCGTGCCTTCTTTTTTCGGTCGTAAAAATACTGTGGAAATAAATTCCCCTGTCTCCTGTGCCGCCGGAATAATGACCCCTTTAGCGAGAAGTTTATCAATTTCCGCGTTGACAATTGAATGTTGATGACTGTTAAAGATACTAGGTCTGCCGCAATGTTGCATGGGTGCAACACTGTCTTTAAATTCAAGTTTAACTCCAGTAACTATCTGAAGAATAGTAGGGTCAGTAGTGGTCGCTTCCCACTGCGGCAAAAAATGCTTGAGCTCTCCGGCTTGGAAACTAGTTTGTGATTTTACCAAGCTATGTACAATGTCAATAGACGAAGATGTCATGTTTGCATTACATACCTCAGACACCTTCATTGGCGCTGGCTGGTTTCGCCGTCCTTTTTCTTTCTCGGCGGCTTTGAGAAGCGACTTTTGCCTAAAAAATCACAGGATTTTCCTCTAGGGTAAGGCTGGAATCTTCGCTGGCTCGAGCCATATGTTGAGCGCCCAGCGTACTTATCGCCACGGGAATTCCCGGAATGTTGAGGGCGAACCCTTTTCGTCAACTTATTGGCCTCTGTGATATCCTTCGCGGGTTTTGACAAATCTCCGAACAGGTACTCTGTGGTGCCATCAACAGTGGACAGGTTTCATAACGCGGCATAGTCTTTATGCATCTCTTTCTTCATGGCCAGGCGTCGGGAGTGATTCACCTCGGGGTTGTATTGAAGTGCCATTGCAACAGCATCTGTCAACAAGGTGATCAGTTCTTTCTTTGTCTTGGCTGTACTTTCCCAGCGCCAAATCGGCGCGCTTTTGTCATGGCTGTAATGGCGCCGATAAGAGTGTTTTGTCCCTTCTGCGATCGGACATCTTGAGCTTTCATGGTAGTCGAAAGTTGGCTCCAGATTGAGGGGTTCACTTTCGGGGTTCGCAGACCCTTGACATTTTCTGGACGAGAATATTTGTCCAGTTTGACCTTGAGCTTCTCGTCCCCCATCTTTTCTGACAAAAGATTATTAAAAATAGCCGCCAGACCTTCGTGAAGGGGCGGAGAAGTCTTCTCGCTTACTGTTAAGTCCTGCGCGAGTTCCTTCAAGAGGTCTTCGCCCGGCATAGCCTCGTCATTGGCACCTTTGCCCGCAGAGGCGAGGAGCGCGGATAAATTCGCATCCATGTCCGCAGATTTGGCGGGCCCGTCATTAGAGGCGGTTTCACCGTCCTCATCGGAGTCGTCGTGCCCGTTCAGGAGCACTGAGCTTACATTCTCGTTCAAGTTCGTCAGCTGGCTCAGAACTGGAGCCATGGCAGCTTTGAAGATATCCGCGAAAGCGTTTGCTGAAGGCATATTCTGGGCGCCTCTGTTCGTTGACGTTTCAGGGGCGCGCTCGTCAGTTGTGTGGTCTTCGTGATCGGACATAATCACACTGAATTATTGGCACCCAACTACGTTAGAGCCTAAGCTGGGTTCCAACTAAGGCTAACTACGTTAACCTCTCCGGCAATTTGTGTCAGAAAAGGTTTTTAGTGTAGAAAAACCAAGCTCCAAGAATTTGTATGACGTACCGCGTTAAGCGCAAATCGTGCAATGACTTGCGCAAGCGCCGTGCTATCTCATGGGATCTCTGCCTTCTGGTCATGTGATAGAATTATTATTATCTACTAGAAAAGCAATAGTAAGCTATGGAATTTGTCTCAAGACCTTGGATTCATATCCAAATATTTGTTGTAGGTCATTTTGTTCCTTAGGTTAATTTGCAACCAACTAAGTCATTTTGTTTCAACCTAGGTTATTATGAACTGTCTAAAAAAGGGTTTCCCTTTTTTTGGGGGATGTAATTTAAAAAAATGGGGCCTGGATTTTTAGGGGGAATAAAAAAGAAAACACCTTTCTCCAAGTTGTTAAGCTATTTCCAAGCCTTCATGACAACCACCATTTCGCACATGCGTAAATGATATAAAGTGAGACTTAATAGTCAAATATTGTACCAAGTTTATTTACATCGCTATGCAAAATACACCAGGATCAACGCATCATTTCTAGTCATGATAACAAACCGATTTTCGCCGCAAACACAGCAATCCCACAGTGAAAAAAAGATGGTGGCATGGGCAAATAGAACAACAAAAGATAACCTTTGCAGTTGAATCAAAGAAAAGAACTCGTCTCCGAACCACTGGTGTCATCATCTTGGAGAAACCGCTTGTAAAAAAAAACACATAACCATTCACAGAACAATTGGCAAAATGCAGTATGAAGTGGTTTTCCGAATCTCTAGGAGAAAAGAAATTAAAAAGCCACAAATGAGTGGACAAGTCACAACTAACTCACATGCAGAGCAGGAAAATGGAGAATAATTTGAAAAAGTGGCAGGATGAGCCTGACATTAAAGGAGAGCGGTGTCTGACACTTGCCAACCGCAGACCGCGGACTGCAGACTAGCCCTGGATCACCGTTATTGAAAGCTAACCTCTCAAAAATGGATCCTGAGGCTTAAATACTGTTTATCAGCACTATTTGAAATGGGTGTTTAGCTTAAATACTGCTTATCAGCGCTATTTGCAGGCAGCCAGCAGTCTGCCTTTTGCAGTTATCATACACCAGAAAGGGAAGAAGAAAAAGAAGAAGTTTGAACTTCAGGATTATGTGTCGTGGAAAATTAATAAAATGGAAAAGGAAACGCCCCTTCATCCAAATGTGCTACTTGCTCAAATTGAAGAACTTGAAGGGGACTGTGCCAAAATAATCACAAAATTTGGATTTATCACTACAAGCAGACTCAGCAAAATTGAAAAAAAAGAAAAGGAAATATCTTATTTCATAATTCAAAAGAAATAACACTTACAAGAGCCTACAAAATAGCTAATCAATAGGATATGAAACCCTTTTCCCTGACTTTTCAAAGTTTGTTTTTACTTGCCTTTGATTATTGCGAATTCAAAGTAAGCAAAAGATAGAGGGAATAACTAAACAAATTAAAAATCAACAAGACATCATGTATGTTTCAGTTCTTTTATTCCTTGGACGATAATTCAATATTGTTGCCCTCTACCATCCTAAGGAGATTCATCAATGAACAATGTCCTAAAAATCTCTGAGAAAGGAAAGTAGAATCGGTTATCATGCACTGTATGCCTGCCTAACCCTAACCCTAATGCTAACCATTTAAAATCAGTGCCTAGACTTAACAACCATTGGGGTTTTATAAAATACTCATGAAAATCTAAGCTGCACTAAGTTTATCCCCTTTCCTCTAGGACCAATTTACTAACCAATATTTTACACATACTTACTAATAATTGATGGGTTTTTATTGATGTTTCCTACTATCAATTTCAACCTAGGTTGAAACAAAATGACCTAGGTTAAAACAAAATGACCTAGTTTGGTTGCAATTAACCTAAGGAACAAAATGACCGGCAACATATTCTACATTTTACCTTTTACGTGTTCCAGCAAAGTCCTGTTTGACATCTGGCTGATTCTGGCGTCATACACCATAAGGCTTTTTTAACAACATCACGCCAAGCCGGCGAACAGGACAGCCAAACACCAGAGACTCCACCATCCCCTACTCTTCTCGAACAGTGTGTGGGTTCTTCAACGTCCCACTTATGAACTTGTGAACATGGGAGATATTTGTGAGATGGGGCCTGCGGTTTATTATTGTAGCCCTTATCCAAGAAGACTTGAAAGTCGAGCCATTTGCAGATGATCTTACAAAAGCAACACTTTTTCCCAGCAAACTGCAATTGGAAAGAAAAACAGAAGCTCTGTGAAGACCACAAAATAATGGTTGAATTACGGTTGAATTATGGTCAAATTTTCGAGAAAAAAAAGCATTTCATTTTGCTTCATCATTTTTCTAAAATGTTAGTTTGGAAAGTGCACTTTACAAGATTTCAAAATGGTATATAATCTTGAAGTGTTCGTTATGCAATAGCAGGCTGCTGCAATTGAATGCAGAATTTTTCTTTTTGAAGTGGTTCACTCGTTATTAAAAATCAAGTAAATCGTTGAGCGAAGCAAGAAAAAACCAAAGACAATCTTCATCACGAAACCAGGCTTCTTTTAGAAGGTTAAGCCGGTGATAGCTACGATGAGAAGATGCGGCATATTTTTTAACTGGGCGGAAAGGAGCGTGTTGAGATTTTTAAGAGTAAGACTATTGGCAGTTATGGGCGTTACTGATCCAGTAACGACAGGAAATCGTGGAAAACTCAAGTGTGAACGGGATTCGAACCCACGACTTCTTCGCTACCGATGCATTACTTAACAATAGAGCTGTCAAGCGAACTGGGAGCTCTTCATGTTGTGAGTTCGTAATAAACCTGAAGTGGATGTGGATATGAAGAGAAAAAAAACAGCATGTTAAGATTTTGGTGGATGTGTAATAGAGCGGTTTTCGAATGAGTGTCGTAAAACCAAAACCAAAGTAATTACTTTGGCCAATCAAAAAGGACGGAGATAATCCAGTAAACCAATCAAAACTCGAAGTAATTAAATGTAGCCGACACAAAGCGCGGAAAAATGTGCACGCGCAAGCCACGATTGGTTTTGGTTTCACCTCTGATTGGTTAAAAAAGTGGCGCGAGAACTTTGAATCAATCACTGAGTGAAGTAATCAAACCAAAGTAATTATCTAATTACTTTCGACACTCAACTGAAAACCACTCTAAAGTGAAGATAATGCAACAAAGAGAAAATGTTCTCTTAAATTAACTCCTACCCTTGCTGTTTGGCTCCCGAATTTAACATCCAAATCTTGTAGAAGAGGGTGCAGTCTAATGGTTGTCACGTGTTGTGGTGGCCAGTCCAAACTTGGTTCCCACTAGCCTTTGTGCGCAGACGTATTTCCGGCGGCCGTTTCTCTCCCCCAAAAAGGGGAGCTCAAGCTGCCAAACGATTTCTGTGACGTAGAAATTATCCACCAATCACAGTTTAACTCTAGAAATTCCAGAACTAACTCGCAGGATTCGTCCGCGGCGGCCACGTATTCTCGTGGAGAAACAATGGCGGACACAGTGGAATACGCGTTCAAAAAGGTTTGCAATGTTTTTGGTTTTGACAGTTTGAATGCTGTACCGGGAGGAGTGTATCAGTACATCGTTCAAGAGAAGAAGGATATTTTTTTCAATCTGCTAACGGGTTTCGGAAAGGGAATTTAGGCGAAATAGTTAATCTTTTGTCGGGCTGTTAAGCGGAATCACGTCGATATTTTTTTCGTCAGTTGACTGCTAGCACGAATATACCAACGGCAAAGCCTGCTAAATTAGCGACTTTCCAAAACCCCTTAGCAGATTGACAAAAACATCCTTCTCCTCTTTCAAAGAACGATGTAGTTGATGTACTCCTTCTAGTGCGTATTCAAACTGTCAAATCCAAATACATTGCAAACCCTTTTGAACGCGTGTTCCACTGTGTCCGCCCTTGTTTCTCCATGAGAATACGTGGCCGCCGCGCACGACTCCTGCGAGTTCGTTCGGGATTTTTTAGAGTTACACTGTGATTGGTGGATAATGTCTAAGTCACAGAAAAAAAAGCTAGGCTAGGCTCCACCAGCAACTTTATTGAATGCAGTAAGAGATTTACAGCCCTTTTTCTCTTGAAAAATAGTTTCAAGAACATCAACTGTTTAAGGTGATAGTGAACTAAAATGATTTATGTCCAAGGTACTTTTGGAGCTACACGAGTTATTTCCTGCCATAGAAGCTGCGGAGAAAGCTGTTTCACTCAACTCTCACTGGTTTGTCGCGCATCAGACACTTGGGCGCGCACAGATGGGATATGGCGACGTTGAAATGGCAAGTATCACTGTTATCAAAAAGCTCATAGTTCCATTGAAATAACGTGGTTGTTTTTAAGCAAACTTTAGGGCAGCACAAGGGTCAGTTTTTTTCCTGAGCATGCGCATCAGGCTTGAAGATGTTTTAAGTCCATGTGCGCAGAGCGTAAATTCGTTGTTGCGCTCCATTCTCGTCACCAGGAGCTTCAATCATTTCAATCAGCGCCCTAGGTAAGGTGAAAGGTAAAGTCTGCTACGAGCCTAGAGGGCCCATCAGGCCGGCGCTTATCTCCGGTTTCTGCAGCATGAAGCGCCCTAGACGGACTAGTAATAGTTGACACTTACAGCTGCCCCAGGTTCGAAGTGTTAATTAATTCAGATCCCTTTCTCAGAAAGATATGTGTGTGCTGAGCTTCCTAAGAGTTTCTTTCGCGATATAAATTAAACTTAAAGGGAATCCACGAGACCTGTGAAGGAAATCGTCTTGCTTTAGGGTAGTTGAGTCGTTCAGCTACGACGCCCGAATGTTTTGAATACGTTTGGCACTTATCTGGACAATTTAAGCACTCTTCATGTATCATATATGTTTATTTACCCTCGGCTTTTAGAGTAGCTTGATGTAGCTAGTATCTCCGATCATTTACCCTCCCAACCATGATATACGACAGAAGACAGACCACAACACCGGGAACTACTTGCCCTACTCTTTGAGAATAGTGTGTGGGTTCTTTTACGTCCCACAGGATTACAAACATTGAAGGGTTGTGAGACGGGGCCAACGGTTTATTGTCCTTATTCGAGAAGACTAGAGAGTCTAACCATTTGCAGATGTAATTACAAAGGCAGCACTTTCTCCTCAGCTCGGTGCTCAACCAACTGAGCCACCGGTGCGCGGTTAACTTCGCTCTTTCGTCTATGGCAAAATAAATACATTTATTTGATTGATGGACGTCCCCTCTTCATTGCGCTTTGATTGGAACCGGTGGGAGGTTGTAATTCTCGGTGCTGGCCTAAAGAATCGTGGCCTCTTTGAAATCGAACGTGTCTCTTACGAATGCAAGTTTCTAAGTTGTGACCACGCGCCCTAGGCTTGAAGATCTTTTTTTTATGTGCGCAAAAGTAAAGTCTGTTTACGAGCCAAGTGGCCCATCAGAGCCGGAGCTTATCCCGGTTTCTGTGGCATGAAGCAACAAGGAGCATTTCTACTCCCCCCTGGATCGGATGCCAGTTTATGGCAGGGTTACCCCAGCATTTTCGCCGGTACCCATTTATACACCTGGGTGGAGAGAGGCACTCTGGGAGTAAAGTGTCTTGCCTAAGAACACAACACAATGCCCCCGGCCAGGACCCAAACCCGGACCACTCGATCCAAAGTCGAGCACACTAACCATGAGGCCACCGCGCATGCTCAGAAAATTTTTTAGTTCAATCTTCTTTTCAACTATAAAAACCTGCGATAAAACATATCTAAACATTCTTAAAAATACTAAAAACCTGGTTAAAAACGTCTTTCTTCATATTTTATTTTTACTATTATCATTTTTTTTGTCAGGGTGTAAAGAGTTTCTCCAGAGCAGTTCATCTGCAACCAGGTGACTTAGAGGTGAGAATTTATACTTTTCAAGTTCAAACTCCGCAGCCGAGAGATGGGTGGATAGGTATCCCAAAGATTCCTCTTTAGGCTTCATGCCGAAAAATAAAGGCAATACAATGAACTCCTAAATCATTATTTTAAAATTAGAAAGTTATCTACTTCAGTACGCCAAGAACTCGTCATGTATAACCCTGCTAAAATCAACAAGCTTTTTATCGATCCAGATCTCCACAGTATACACTTTATTCCAAAATGGCCGTCATTTTAGTATTCTTTTGTTTCCATGCAAATTGGCCCTTATGGCCTCGCTTGCAAACGTAAAATTCAGAAGAATATTTAACCTTGAACGAGGCCATAAGGGTCAATTTGCATGGAAACAAAAGAATACTAAAATGGCGGCCATATTGGAATAAGGTGTGCATGTTCTGATGAAAAGATGAATTCGTCCTTTTCAAAGATAAGAGAAATGGCTTCGCCGAGATCTCCTCTGCCGGCTCAAATATAATAAGGACCTTTAGATCAGAAGACGAGGACGACTACGACTAAGAGTTTTCCGTTCTGAGCACGCGCCCTTCGAAAAATGTCGGCCTCCAAATCTTATGCGCATGCTCAGTACGGAAAACTCGAACTCGTATTCGTCTTCGTCCTCCAATCTAAAGGTCACTAATTTGTGGCTACTCAAACTCCGAATATCCTTTGCTATCCACCTTCGAGCAACTCGCGCGGACTCGCGCGGGATTTGCGCCCGAAAATACTGTAATCGTTGCGGAAGTAAATGAGGTAAAATGATCTTTTTGTGCTATATTATCTCACTGTTTTAGTATATACTAAAGCTACTATTCATGTCAGTGTCGGTGAATAGTTGTTAAAGGAAACCTCCACTAAAACAAGAATACAACTTCAAAATATTTAACATAATGTTTACAATAAAAATTGTTCAAACGTTTTCTAATGGAATCGTTTGTATCCGAGATAAATGAATTTCAAAAACGATTGTTTTGGTTTTCAAATTTCCTGGGCGCCGCCATCTTGAATAATTGTGACGTCTAGTATGGTTGCTCTTTTGTATTTTCACAAAGAGCTTTTGTTTTAAAACAATAGGGCAACCATGACACGTCACAATTATTCAAGATGGCGGCGCCCGGGAAATTTAAAAACCAAAACAAGCGTTTTTGAAATTCATTTATTTCGGATACAAACGATTCCATTGGAAAACGCTCGAACAATTTTGATTGAGAGCATTATGTTAACTATTTTAAAGATATATTCCTGTTTTAGTGGAGGTTCCCTTTAAGTATTCACTGTACTCGGTATGTTCCCAACAGCAATCAGTGTGGGAAGCTGCTTTCAACCCCGCCCACTGAAGATGCCTCTGAGATACTGAATATATGAAAATTTGTTAGATTTGAGCTGCAGTTACGTAATTCGTATATGTAATGGGACTACATGCTGTCCAATTTGGAAATAATTGGTTGAGAAAAATTTTGAGGACTGGCAGTCCAAATTGGACAAGCATGTACGGGTAATCCTGAAACGTATTAATTATAAAGCTTCCAAAAACGGTTTGTTCTCACTTCTAGAGACGGTTAGTTTAAAAATATGAGAGAAACCACTGTCCTGGCGAGCGAAATGTTCACTTCCGGTGTCCTTTCTGTGGCTCAACAACGTCGCGTGCTTAAGCTCCCTAATAGGTGCAACCTGATTGGCCAATACTTGGTTCTTTTATTTATCTTGACATTTGATTGCTTGATGGAAAGTACATTCTTGGACGCTTTGTTCAAAGCTGAAGAAAACGTTACAGCAAAGACTATTCAATTTATTTTAAATTTGGACAGTTGGCAAAAATTAATAAAAAATATATCTGTTGGCAATATTGGATTTTGATTCAGCTATATAAATGTAAGTGAAAACGATCATCGCAGTTAATTAATCAACTTGAGAAGGTTTGTGCTTAGCTGTTTCCTGTCATAGTTTGCATTATTTGAACTAATATCTTGCAAAAGTGGTAGCGCTATCCACCGAATACGTCACTAGCCAACAGAGAACCGCTGTGTGATATAAAGCTTTTTCCAAAGGCAGTGTTGGGGCGCTCCAAGTAAACCTTTTCCAGATACCAGAGAAAAAATTGCCTCTGTTTTCTCAACGAAATGATCTATAAAATGAATCATACATTGAACGGCGGATATGAAATCAAAGGAAGGTATGATCCCCGCAGTTATGAAACTAACTGCGAGGATTATAGCTTCAGTTGATTTCATATCCGCAGTACAATATAATTTTTTATGGTTCATTTCATATATCATTTCGTTCATTGATTCATTCATCACGGGAACATGGGAACCCACAAATGACCAGCTCACAACATCAGTGGCTTCAAAGCTCAGTTGGTTAGAGCGTCGCACCGGTATCGCGAGGTCACGGGTTCAAACCCCGTTGAAGTCCTGAAATTTTCAGGCTTCTCTACGCAATTCATAAAATATGAATTGCGTTTATAACTACTGCGAGTATCATATCTTCACTTGATCTGTTTGCTCTGGAAGTAAATTACGAGTCATCCCAAGATGAAGAACTAAGAGGGGAATTGAAAGTCTCTACAAAGTGCGCAATTCTCTTTTTCTTTTACTTTGATTGACCTTCACGCGGTCATCAACTGCGTTTCTTGAAAGAACATCGAGTTCGGAAAGACTACTTTTTCTTCCCTTCCTCTCCCTACTTCCTTTATCTCGAGAATATCCCACCCCCTTGGTATAGCAATTTTTTTCTCTATTCCCAACCTTCCTCTGCTTCAAAAATTCAACATGACTCTCGAACGTTTGGGGAGGAAGTAAAATCGATTACTGTTTTGTTGAAATACGCTGAACTGATATCATTGTTCATGCACAAGTATTGTTCATCAGAGCTGAGTGCACAATTTCTCGAGCCAGACTTTTGCTCAATGACTGAATGGGTTGGTACTTCTTTTTGCAATTAGACCTCTTGGATTTTTCCTTAGTTTGCCAGACGGAGTGGTAACAGATAATTGATAATTTAGTTACTACACACGGAAATTAACATTTGATTCATCCAGTGGTCATCCAACTAATGGCAACATTCCTTTACAACTATTGCCGCAATTTCACGAACGCGTGAACGAGCTTTGCAATCTTTCTTCTGCACGCTTATAGAGATGCAATCTCAACCTCTTTCTTTAACAAAGGCACCGTAAATTAAAGATGATGATAATAATTATAGTAATAATCATCATCATCATCATCATCATCATCATCATCATTATTTTCATTATCTTTAATTAAATAAGTTTTAATTTTAATTTTTATATAATTGTAATAATTATACGAATTATTATAATTATAATTATAATTAAAGCTAAGTGATAGTTAGTTGGTTGAGGAGCAACACGGACCCGAGGAAAACGGCATCAATCTTTTCGCTACAAGAGCGTGGAAGAAACCGAGAGGACTAATAGAGCAAGACAAATGCCGACTATGTCACTGGAGAAAGTAAAGAGACAGTGCAACACCTGTTGGTCAAATCGCTGAAACCACCCCCAGATCCGCCTAAGACTGTCCCTTACTCTTCTTTCGTCCTTTCCAAAGCTGACGTAATCCAAAATACTCTCAGAGCTGTAAAAATGTGTGCTTTATTATTAGTTTTCATCGCCTGACGAAGACTAGCAGTAAGCAGTGGAAACGTATTGTCCAGGAATGCACATAATTAGATGAAAAAGCATTAAAGGCAGGGTGAACACACCTTAACACCAACCCGATGTGGCCAACAAATCAAGCATGCGCAAAACCACCTTCAGCCTGCTTTAAAAGTCCACCTTCAACCGACAGGCATTGCGTGCCGCGGAACAATTCCGCAAAAGCTGAAATTCATCCAATTAGATCGCTACGATAAGCAATGCGTATATCCATAACAAAAACAAACGGTCGAAAAGCCTATCGGTTTCACGGAGAGTCTCCTTGCTAAACATCACTGGCATCTGTGAATAAAGGCAATTAATTAATCAATCAAGTAAAGAGAAACAGCTGCAGACAGCTGCAGTTACCCCCACCAAAAATAAGGCTAACCCTGCAATGTTTTACCAACTGAGCTATGAAGTCACGCAGGTTGGAGCGGGTTAATTTGTTGGGCTATGTGTTCCCGTGAAAGGACTTCAAATAAATACATTTCTTTCATCGAGATGTTTAGATGGATGTATTAATTACTGATTTCTTCTATAGATGTGGACAGAGGACTTACACTGGGCTTGGAAACTTCGAGACCAAAAGCGACAAAAGGAAAAGCAGGATGGTAACTGCAACTCTACAGCAACTGAAGAAGAAAAAAAACTTTGGAAAATATATGCAGCAGATATTACAAATGAATTTGCCAATGCCGATGAAGACCAAATTGTTATTTCAGAATGCACTAAACTGCCTCCTGTGAGATGATTGTCGTTTGGTCGTTTCTCGAAACCTCGGCCATCACCCAGGTCGCACAAGAGGATTTTTCGTTATCCTTTGCTGTAAAGGGTCAACCGCATCGTTTGCAAAACTTCGATTTTGGAGAGGGGGTCTCAGTTTTTGTTCTGACAAATGAACGCCTATCATGGCTCCCGGTGCGGGAGGACAGGCCGATGTTTTTGGAAGAACTTCCTTCATTTTTGCTTTGCTCAGCGCATCCACGGTAACTTGATCACAGGAGGTCGCCGAAGCAAAGTTAAGCCTCACACCAGTGCTGAAAGGCGTATTTGAAAGGCAGTGGCTATTCGTACGGGACCCGTACACCGACCTTCATTTGCTATTCGTATTGGAGGCCTCTTAACCCTTTGGCTACTGGAGATTTGGCCGAAAAGCACGTTTTAAAGCTAGTTGAGGGGTTTTTTGGTCACTGTCGTGGTGTTTAAGAGCTAAATCTCCCTACAAACCCGTTTCCAGGTTATACACTCCGCGGCCTTTTCAGCCAGGTGCAAAATAAGCGCTTGCAAAGTTCGGGCATGCGCAGAAAGCTAAATTTCGACAGTTTTTGGGTTTAAAAGTAGCACAACACTTTCGACTTTCACTTTTCGCTTTCTCTCCTTCCCTCTCTTTTCGCTTTCCTTGCCTGAATTTTTTTTTCAACTTGCTGGGCATTTGGTAGGCTTTATTTTGGTGGGAAGAGTTTCTGAGAAACCTTTCATCATCTTAGAATTAGGTGCTCAGAAAGGTAGGTGGGTAATGGAGCAAGCTTTTCATGGAGATTTTCAGGTTAGTGTTACATTGTTTTTTTGGCCGTTTCTCCAGTTTCCTTGACTGAATTGTGCTCATTCTGGTATAGTTTGAAAAATCTCTTCTCCCTGCACAAGTTAGTGGACAAAGCTGTTCCTGAACGTTAAAAGTGATGACGTCACAAGGGGTAGATGGGACCGTGGATAAAGCTGGACGTATTTTGCCAGATAGTAATCAAAGGGTTAAAATGATTATTACAGGTTCTAACCCTAGCCTTGAACGACATAGCCACGTGGTTATTGAAATCTAACCGTTTTAAAATGGGTGCTTAGCCTTAAATGCGAGAAACACAAGTCAGGTCAGATGGCCGGAGACATCGAGACGAAGGAAATATTTCGTGAAATTTAAAACAGGCATCGGTGCCGTTGTAAGATAGCTGAACTGTATATAAAGAATTAAAAGACGAGTAAAGGCCCGTGCAAACGCTCGCAACATTGTTGGCCAACAAGACGCAACATTGTTGGGTCCAACATGTTGCGAGCGTTTGCACACATGTTGTGTGTTGTTGCGTGTTGTTGCGACTTGTTGGATGAAGTTTGACCAGTTTCAAACTTCATCCAACAAGTCGCAACAACACGCAACAACACACAACATGTGTGCAAACGCTCGCAACATGTTGGGCCCAACAATGTTGCGTCTTGTTGGCCAACAATGTTGCGAGCGTTTGCACGGGCCTTAAGGTTTTCCGAGTGTTATTGAACCTGTAACAATCATTCCTAGAACACTCCCGTATGAATAGATTGCTGTACGGGTCATGTACAGGAACTCATGACCCGGAGCCTACAACTCTAGTGTGTTCGTGTCACGGCCGATTTATTTTTAGATTGAATTTCCCGCGAATGAGACTCCCACAGGAACACGATGACCAATTACAAGAAATTACGCTGACGTCATAGGGTCACCGAACGGGAACTGCCTTTGTTTTTTCGGGAAAAGATAGTCTAAAAATAGATCGGTCTGTAAAAATGCCGTTACATAGGCCCAGTATGGGAGCTGTAGGCTCCGGGTCATGGGTTCCTGTCACGTACTAATAGCCACTTTTGTATTTGAAAACGGCTGTGTGAGTGTCGTGTAGCAACACTGATTTCAAAAAAGCGGCTCTAGTGGCCCAACAATCCCAGTTGACTGTGTTAATCTCTTCTCGTTGGAAAGGAAGAACATCCTAACGAAAAGGACACAAACTTTTTAAACTCCTTATTGGATTAATCCCGAAATTCAGTTGTTGAAAGTCCCTAACCCGCAATACTATAGTTTCCGTGTATTCATTGGATAAACACTTAGCACTCGTGAAATTGGGATGCCTGCGGTAGCCGCATTTTATCGTGCGCCAAGGCTACCTAAACGCCATCTCATCGATACCTGCTCAGCCAGGATTTTTTCAAAAAGTTAGTTTGTGAGGACCACGAGGTTCGCCAAAAAGGGAATCAACGTTTCTCACCCTCGAATCTGCGCAGTCTTTAGACATTTCGAGTTCATTTGCTCGTCAACAGAAGAACCCACATCCAGTCTCCGACTAGCTCTTTTTCATTCTTTGATGCATAGTCATTGTTTGATTTAGTAGTTTCAAGACATCCTTTATTCATTGGGTAAAACCACTACATTAGTGGTACATTACCTTCAGTCTCAGTAATGACAAAATGAAATTTCCAGATTACATTCTTCAATAAAAGGCAACCGTTACAAGAGTCACACCTGTTATCTGCATTGCATTGAACCTACAATAATCCAGTTAATGTAGAAAGTAAGGCAACTGAACGTAAAAAATAATTCTTAGCAAAAGGCATTGACGTGAATGCTTAATCTAAATGCGTCACGTAATGCTCTTAATACTCGCTGGACTCCTATTGCAATTATTTGCATCAAAGCATTTGCATACGACGGACAATCCTTCGGAAATAGCTCCAAATTAGAGACATTGGTGTAAAGATGAGTACATATGACTTCACCAACACCAGACATTTCATAGTTCTTCGCGTGAAAGAGCGAACGGACCAAGAATAGTTTCACAATACACCTTATTCCAAAATGGCCGCAAATTAGGTATTCTCTTGTTTTTATTCAAATTAAACCTTCATGCCTCGATTCTTTTGAATTTTAAGCTTAAGAGCGAGGCATCAAGGGCTAATTTGAGTAAAAACAACCTGGAAAAATATTTAAACGGCGGCCATTATGGAAAAAGGTGTATTATGTTGAAAAAACTAGTTGATTTCAAGAACACTTTCAATTTATTTCAGCCTGTTTGGAATCTCAGACAGTCAGTTATTTGGGGAGCATGGTCTCACGTTCGCTTTGCAAGCTGTGGGAACTTTAGACAATCTGCACTTACAAAGTAAACTGATTCAATAATGGCGACAATCCTTGACAGATTAAATTAAAAATTGAGACCACCCCTTCCCCCAAAATCAATGATGGGAAAATGGCCCGTAATAGGCATCGCGCGACTTATCTTGGGGAAGGGGGGATTTCTGTTCCATTTTCTGTCCAAAAATCAACAACCAATCAGAGAGTCCAAAACTGATTGGTTGATTTCTTATTAATTCTGATCAATTAATCTCTGTGTGTACTTTTATCACCAGCCTGGGAATTTCTTTAGCAACTCCATTCCACAGTAAATTGCGTTCAATTGTTACGTAAAGGAAGTGTGTATTTTTCCTGGATTATTCGTAAAAGCTCTCACCCTCTCAATAAAAAAAGGCAAGAAATTGCCATCCAGTCTCCAGGGTAAAATACATGTACGTAATTGTTTTTTCCATCAGATGTAAAGCTTCAAGTTTTGACATGAAAGTAAATATCATACTGCACAATCAGGAAGTGATACTCCAATCTTCAAAGATTCAAACTTAACAAAATTTGGCCGGTCAAATTATGGTGCATACATGTTCAAATGTGCGACGAGACACACAGGATATTAACAACAGTACTTATCTCTTCACAACAACTTGAAAAAAAAGCCTGTTAACAGCACTGATGATTAATAAATTATTACTAACGACTAGAATTATGGTAAAAAGTACTAAGACAAGCTGCCCCTACACACAAAAGAAAGGATCACCTAAACTACTGATGCATTTAAAACATATTCAAGACTAATAAGCTGGCATGACCCATAGGGTACAATTTTTGATTTGTAACATGAATGACATTGCATGTATTAATTTTGTATCTACTTGAATTTCAGAACCAGTCTGCATTTTAGCACACATGTGACCAAGGTACTACAATTTGACACAAAAAAACAAATTGGCAGTGAAGATTGTTGACTTGCAGAATTTCATAATTATTATCTGTAACAAACAAAGAAATCTTGTCATGGATTTAACTTAAATCTAACTACTGAAAGTTTCTAGTTTGCATTACATAAATGGAGCTCCAAATTCCCTTGCAAGCAACCTTGAAGCATTTTCAGCCGCTTTAGTTTCACTAAAAGTAACATCCTTTCCCAAAATCGGGCCGTTTTGCACTGGAGTCCTGACCATTACATGATGATGATGATTATTTCAGAATTTAAGACAACTTGGCACTTGGGGCATATTTGCACCAGGGAATACAGATGTGTAGTTTCCAAACAAGCCCTTATTGCTCAAGAGTTGAATCAATTTGGCTTCCTCCGGCATTATCTAGTCAAGACCCCACTGAAGTTAGTTCAGCTGCCAACAAAGGTTTGGTCATTGTCAGAGTTTTTATTTCTTTTGACATACGAATAATCAGTTTATCCTCTAATGCCGCAACACCTTTGTTGACTAATGCCCAGCAACATTGGGAAATAAATGTGTATTGTTCACATTCTAAATGAAAATGGCATCCCAAACATACACATTAAAGCGATAAAATAAATCAATCCCAAGAAAAATAAGTACTTACAACTAAAAATCTAGTTAATTTACAGCAAATTTTGCATAAGCACTGTTTCCTGTTTCTCTTGAGACTTACAATGGTCCCTAGAGAAAACAAAAACAATGCTTATTCAAAATTTGGGTGGACAAACAAAGAGTATTATGGTATTTTCTGCTTGGGCCAATTCAAAATCCCACAATCAAACTTGTGAGCTCACACATACTGCCAAACTTATTGTCACTCTACTTTTTGCATGAGAGTGACTATTTCCCTGAAAACAAAGTAAAAATGTGTTCCTAATTCTTATTTTTCCCTTCAAAATTACAGGTTGGGTAATTAGGAACAAAAAAACCACCAGGAACTATTATTCATATTGTTAACTGTTCATTGACGGTGTCCTGTCATTGTTGAGCCCTCCTCAAGCTTCACAACTTTATACATTAAAACAGATTGATTGGTTTTTTTTTCTTTACTGTAATATGCCAACTGGCTGATTTTGCATTTAAACGGCAGGTCAATGCCAATTGAAATTGACTTTCACCCAGAGGATGTTAATATTTACTCTGCTGCCGCTGCAGTATCAGCATTCTTCTCTCCTTCATTCTTCACATACTTTGCTGGCCGCTCGCCCTTCTTGCTAAACTTCTTGACCAAAGCATCTCGGAAGCTCTTCTTCTTCTTGACTTTGGTCCCCTTCTTCTTTGTTGGGCTTCCTGATTCATCCGTTGTTGGCATCAAAAGCTCACCATCAGGTCCATCTTCATCACCATCTTCAACACTCTTTTCATCCACAGCATCTCCATTCACCTCTGTGATCACCACAACTTTCTTCTCTTCTTTTGTTTCATCACCATTGATTCCCTTTTCATGTGGCGATGACTCCGTAATCACAACTTTTGTTGTCTTTACAACCACTTCCTCAGACTAGAAAAAAACATGAAATATTCACAATTGAGAGCAGCCCAGGCCGAGGGATTAACCACATTAGGATAATGAAGCGTGAGTGCTTTCTCACCCTATACAAAAAAAATTATATTATTTGCCAGGATTGCCAACTTCCTTGAGCCACCAACCAAACAAATTCATTAGCCAAAGCTCTTGGAACTGGGAATAGTTGGCAATGTTCAAGACCTCTAGGTTCAGTTGAATTGAGCACAGTGCTTCTGTTACTTAAGCCTCACCTGCTCAATGTCTTTATCAACCCTTTCCGGCATGAGATCCTTTATTATAACCGGCTCATCACTATCAAGTTCAACCTTCTCCTTCTCTTTCTTGTATTCTGTTGACTTCACTGGAGTATTCAACCATTTGACACGGTTCCTGTATGTATTGGCACGGCCTGTGGAGTGTGCTCTTCTAACAGGGTTTCGTTCTATCTCAGGTGTGTAGAACATTTTTGCTCGAGTGGAGGACACTGTGGATGGTGTTGTTACTTCTCTCTCAGCTGGTTTTTCACCTTGGAATATCTCAGGATTCCTGTAAACATAGCCTGTTTTGTAACCCTGAAAATAAAATACAAAGAAATGTTTCCACTTTAATTAAATCAGCCGTAACTTAAAACTGCAATTCACAGTGTATGACATTGTACAGCCCCCAGACCAGCAGGACACTTCGTCGATTCAGAACCTAGTAGATAAATGGCCTAGCTCTCTAAGAGTTCTTGTAGCTCAATAGGTGGAGCATCTAACCAGTGTTATGTACAGAGGTCATAAGTTTGAAGACTCTGATTTTTCAGTTGTCCTCTCACCTGTTATCAAGCATCTTGTTTATGATTTTGATATAATATTAAATTATTTAAACTGTGGTTACATGTATAATGACTCTATGATGGTTTACAATTCTCCAAGAGATAGAGCATAATATTACACAAGGAGAATGAATGATGGTGAAATATATTGAAATTATTATATTTTTAAGTGGGGTTTGACTCCAAGCAAGACTGCAAAAAATGTAGGCTTGAAAAGGACTTAAACTACATTTAGCCTGGAAAAATCACAACATTTTACAAGTCATTTTCTTACCATTGAGTCCAGTAGTCGCATCCAAGCTTCAAACTCTAGCTCTCCCTTTTTCCATTTGATTTGACCAGAATCCACTCCTCCGCCACCAGATTTAACTGTTTCCATGACTTGCTCCTTGGCCAAATCTTCACACTTCACCAAATTATCAATTCCAGCAGAAATTGCCCTTACCTAAAACAATGACAATAATTTTAATGGGAGCATCAATGTCTAAAACTTTGAGACACAGTAAAACAAATTTAGTGCACTAATCATGCAAGACGTTATCACTGGAACAGTTCTGTATCAACATTATTATTTATTTGCATTTTGATCTTAGTCTGAAACTTTCAGTGTTAAGTGGCTTTAACCTTTGCATTCCAAGCCCGGCCTGAATCGGCCGTACGAAGTAGTATTTTACTCTGTCTAACACCAAAGTAGTTCACTCTGTCTAACGCCAGACAATTTTACTTGTCAATGGGTTAACCCCCTGAAAAACTATGTTCCCTTTAACCCTTTGACTCCCAAACCAGCCTAAACCGGCCAGACTTAGTATTTTACTCTGTCTAACACCAGACGATTTTACTTGTCAATGGGGAACCCCTGGGAGTCAATGCGTTAATCAAAAGAATTCGCTAACAATTATGACTTGTAAGTGGTCTGAAGCACCTTTAACCCTTTGATGTCCAAACCAGCCTAAACCGGCCAGACTTAGTATTTTACTCTGTATGTAAAATTGCTCTGTATGTAAAATCTAACACCAGACGATTTTACTCGTCAATGGGGAACCCCTGGGAGTCAATGGGTTAATCGCTCACTGAAAAACTATGTCCCCATTAAGTCAACTCTGTTTGAGTATGACAACAAAATATTAATTCATTTATTTATTCATTTTTTCCAACCATGCCATCTGTACACCACATGGTTCTTTTAATAAGGGAAAAGGTTTTGAACTCATTTTTGTGTGCTGTTAATTTCTTTTTTGAAATGATAGGTTGGAGCAACTAACAGTGCAAAAGCTCTGAAATTAAAAGGACAAGTTCTGCTGGATCATATCCCTCTTTTTATAAGCCAGTTATACAAATTTATTACATGCAAAATCTCAACCTTGCGTTATAGGAAAGGATTAACTTTCTGGGGGCCATAATGATCTGAGAACACACAAAAAGTTTTAAGGGAATCAAAATGCAGTTAAAAGAAATGCCAAATCATTGTGTTCAGCACAGCTCAAACAGCATAACTAATCAAGAAACTGTCTTATAATTTTTGCCAATATTACATTATGTCACCAGTACTCAATTAGGTTGGAATTTGATGATTAATTATTGTCCTTGAAGAAAGAGAGCAGCACGCTGAAAGTGCCCATCAGAAGAGAAAAACATTACCTGTTGTTGACAAGCTCTCACAGCAGCATGAGCAAGTAGAACCACTTCTTCTACTGTTTCTCCACATAACACAATACCATGGTTTCTAAGAATCATGGCCTTGGTAAGAAAACAAAGATGAAACATCAAACAGTAACACATGAAAAGCCAAATTCTTCAGTTCAATGAAATTTTCTAATAAACAGCCAGCAAAATGTACCACCTACAATTTTGGCCAACTTCTGAACATCTATGAGCATAGGTAACCCAAGCTCACAGAGAATATTGCATTACATAAATTTTATGAGGGTTTGTATGGGGAATTTAGCGATCGTTATTTATGCCGTTAAAATTGAAATATAAATACATAGAATTTCTTACCTTGCTTCCTTGTCTTATTTATGGTATGTTCTTAGTATTTCTGGCCGTTTAAGCGCGATTCTAGGGAATTTTAGTTTCACCGTTGTTCTGTCATATTATAGAGGGAAAAAAGAAAACCAACAACCCACAGGAATAGCGATGAAATGGCCAAACCACACCACAAAAACACTGACAAGGTATCAAAAAGACAAGGGAAGGCATTTTTGTCGATTCATGTTGCTTAAAATTTTAGCTGATCATGATGCTAAAATTATATCCTTAGCTTGGGGTGCCTGTGCTATGAGATACAAAAACTGAGTTGCGAATTATCGCAAATCACAATGCTCACAAGCACAAAAGCAAAAGAAATGGTTGATTAATATTTAAGTTTTTTACTATTTGAATGTTTTTGGGTTAGAGTAAAGAGATATACTTTTGAAAAATCTTCATGAGAAAGGAGCTATGTCACGCAAATGATGCAATTTCATGACACTCAAAATTCACAAAAAGCGTGAGTTTCATATACACAATCTTCGCACTAGCAAGTCGTAGCAATAAATTGGATTAACCAGGAAGTTAAAGATATGTTGTTTGCTTCAACAAAAAAACTGTCTTCATTTTACACTATAAATAATGACAAAATAGATATTTTTTTGAGGATAAAATCTTGGCTACCTATTAATCATTTGTCAGAGAGCAAAAAAATTCCTGTCTCCTTGCGTATCAACGCACGTATGCAAATCTGTTAAGCTTGAATATTACACAACATGATGAATTCACAAAGGCGACCTTTTCCAGCGAAAAATTTCTTATAGGCAAAAACCCCTTCCTACTTCATTTCAACAAAATAAATTTGCAAATTGCTGTAAGTGAAATTGTCCAGTTACAGTGACAGACACAAGATTGTAATCACATTCTTGAGAACACACAAGTGCCACTGTTCAACCCCTTTTCAGACAAAAGCGTTCTAGCTCGGTTGTGGCTTATATTCCCACCCATAAAAGGGGTTGTATAACAAATTTCCACACCACCACAGTCATGATGGACCCAACTTTACTTACTTGTCGCTATCAGTTTACCCTCAACAGTACCTTGTTTTTATCACCCAGATCCTTCACTATAGATTCTTTTTCTTCCTCATTTGTGAAAATACCTCTAAAATCATGGTAGGACACTTCACCGAGCTGTTAAAAATTATAATAAAAGATAACACAGTCATTTTCAGTCGTAAACAAAACATAATTTATTAAACATGCAGCACCTTTTAAAGATAAACAAATTTCCAAATACTGGGTTTGATACAACCATTAACCATATACTCCTACTTAAACAATAGAATACAATGAAGTAAAATACAGCAACTGGTGGGTTCATGAATAAATTCTTTTGATCTTTGTCCAGACTGTGGAATGTTGTTGCGACGTCAGGAATTGTTCCAAAATTGTCTTTATGCTTTCCCATTTGGACGAATGGAGAATAAACTCTCTCTTTTTATACTTAACTTGAGGAACCTCAAGATGATGCCCTTTGTTTAGGACTGAATTTTATCGAAATTGGTCTATTCCTAGACTCTAAAACGAGGCTGAGGTTGAGTCAGTTGCTTATCCTCCTTAGCAGGTTTTTCTATGGATAAACCTGCTTTTTCCTCTGAACATCTAATATTTGATTTTCTTTGATCAGCCTTAGGCTGACTTGCAAATCTCCCCAACTTGAAAGGGCATGTGTGCTCGATCATGTTAGGTTAATACATGTACATTATCTCCCAAGAGTGACAAATCTAGATTTTACTCTGTTTTATGACAGATGAGTCTATTCATCAATGGGGACCAATTCAGGCGTAAAATGGTTACTTAAGGCATTATTACACTTGAGATGGTAATGGTAATTAGCAACTGCCTGTGGCCAACTACAACTCCGTACTTCTTGCTCTCATCTCACTCCTCCCAGTTCCAAGAAGACTGTTTTCTTTTTAGAAATTTCAAGGACACAGCTAACAGAAATTTGAACATTCACTGACAGCACACTTGAAATATTTTTCTTCCATTCTGATTGGCAGAGGACCGTGTTATTTGTTCATCCAAAATTGTGCAACTCAGGGGGTATTTACACAAGACTGGGAAAAACTCAGACCGGTATGAACTTGCAGCTGTTTACATGAAACCGGGACAAGATGCTTGGTGCCTGGTTTCAGGATGAAACAATATCTTTTTTCTAACAAGTAAAAGGCTGATCCAAAGCATACAGGCTTGAAATGTCTGGACCCGGTCTGTGATTTGTTGTGACTTACATGAGACCAGTACGAACTCAGACTGGTATGTGAATTTCTCACACCGGCTGAGCAACGAGACAAAGTCAGTCCGGTCTGAGTTCATTGTCAGGTGGGTCTCGTGTAAACACATTTAAAGAAAGGTAAGGAGGCCGATACGAACTCATGCCGGTCTGACTTCAGCCCGGTATTGTGTAAATACCCCCTTAAATTAATGCTAGCATATGTGTAGCTTGGTGAACATAACCTTCTGAAGTATGGGGGAAACTGGACAAGCAAGGGTCGCTTACGGTTGTAATGAATCAAGGACGATGTCTGATGCATCAACTCAAACAAAACCAGTGATGTATAGAATATGGGGTCAACCTGGGCGCACAAAAAAAATCGAATGTTTATGCAAATTACAAACGCCAGGAAAAACATGTGAACGGTGAAATTGAACATTCCCATTTTTCACAACTGCGAAATGATCAAATTCCCTAAATTTCAAGGTAAGCTGCTATTTTTGGATTTTTATAGTCAAATGATTTCATTTTGTCAACAATTATGTCCAGCTTGAGGAGTTAAGTTTTGAATTCCCACGTGATGCGTGACATGACCTGAGCTGTTTTTAGGCGAGACAATCGGTAACACTTTCGAAGCCATACTTGAGAAAGACGAGCAAAGTGGCAATGTTTTACAGGTTTAAAAATGAAAAAGTAAAGATTGCGGCAGGTTTATGTAAAGACGTTTGGGTTTAATACACGCAAACCTTTTTACTGGTTAGCTGGGTTGAAAATAAATTTTCAAAATATGAATCACCACCGCTTGATTCCTGTGGAGCTTTTGTGAAAACTGCCATGAAACAATGAAACTATGGCGGCCCAAAAGCTATCAATTTTTTTTTTGAGCAAGTCATCTTGATCTGGACGAAAATCATTGCTACAGGACAGAACTAAAGTATTTTTTCCTTATATTATCAGTAACGTGTTTAGTGGAATGAGCTTTTTTGTGGATTTGATCGAAGCGCCAGTCACAGCGTTATTTGTTTAGGGCTCTGTTTCTAAAACAACAACAAATAACATGATATCTTCCCCTTTTTTTTCTATTTTGTCATTTCATATACAGGGCTAAAACAGCCATAACCTAAATATATTTTAGCCAAGCAGGAGCAGCCGTGAAAAATCGTAAAAATATTAAATTTGCATAAACTGTGATTCCCGGGTTCATACAAAAGTAAATTATACTGCTTCGCCGGCCGTGATTACTGCTGTCACAACAGAAGTAACAACTCTTTTGCAAAACTATAACCAAGAAATGCTAAAGTCCACGTTCCAAATTTAATGCTATTTTTTGAGAAAGAATCAAAATTCGTGCGGCCGCTGGCTATCACATGGAAAGTCACAGATTATGTTACATGTGAAATCATGTGGAACAGCCTTTGAACCGATTGATACGAAGGAAAAAAAAAACATTTTCTGAGAGGTTTTGTAAACTGTAACCATCAGCATATTAAAATTTATAGCCGCCTTACCCGCGACTGGGTAATTTTTCTCACTCGCCCGAAGCCAAATGTTAGTTGCCTCAGGCAACCAGGTGCCAGTTAGAGCACGGCCTTGGGTAGTGTAAGTGCACTACACACTATGTCATCGGGTTGTAAGAGTGTAAGTCTGTGTTGCCAATAGGCCTCAAGTGTGTGCACATATCATGAAAGTAAACAGGTCTGTTGGAAGCGTGCGTGAGTTTCGAGAAAATAATGAGCCCCAAAATCGGCAAGAATCTGTGATACAGATGAATGTTAAAGTAGCTTCTACATGTAATTCCAAAACGATGGAATTACCTGGTGATATATAACCTCGTCTAGGAGAATAAATTTTTGACTTTGCAGAAACAATGGTCAACCTCAAGAGTTGGGCGATTGCAATCTTTGTGTTGAATTTGTACATTTCTTGTCAATCTTTAAAACACTTGAAAGAAAAAACAAAAACCCAGTGTCGCTGAATTCGATGTCATTTTCGATTTTGCGATTTACTTGTGCAGCCAAAAAGTACAATAAAAGTCTCCCACAATGTTTTTCCCTGATCGTAACTTTCTATATTCTCGGTTCAAAATTTAAGTTGTTTCCATGTTGCAATTTTTGTTGCTGATGGCAAAATATTTTATTCTTGATCAACACTTCCTTAAAACTTCCTTGTGCTCTTCCTAAAACTGCGAATCAATATTTATCTACTTTTGCATCAATATTTGTTTTGCATAAAGCAGGCTAAAAAAATCTGTACCTTGCTTAGTTTGCAT
>NC_090885.1:59527479-59542479 GCF_036669925.1 Montipora capricornis
CCAAAGAGCTCCTTCGTTTTTTTCTCTTTTAACAGAGAAGAGGGGTCCGAGAAGAGTAAAGAAATAAGTGACAGTAGTGAGGAATGTGGATCACTGAAATCCAATATTCGGCCGTAACTTGATGACTACCAAAGTCATGAACTGCGCGTAGGTTAGATTTACCTCTGCGAGACTTTTGTTTGGTATTTCTCAAAGTGAATGGTTTACATAATACTTCCAAAGCAAACGCCAATTTAAATACATGTACACGACCGTGCAAGTCTCCTTTCAAAAGCGAATGTGCAATCTGGGGCTTTATTCCAAGTCTCCGCGGAAGAGAATGATTTTATAAACAAAATTATACTTCTAGATCTAGAATCAACTCTATCAATTTCAAACGTTAATTCCAGCCGCAAAAGATTGCAGTCATTGCAGTTTTATTTTTCACAATTTTGCAGTTTTGCAATAGACCCCTGCAGCTGAAATGACGAAAAGTCACGCAAAAACGTTCACATAAGTTTACTTTATACTATTCAAAACGACCGGCCACAAACAGGCGATTAACAATCCAACGTGTTCTCGTATTGGGAATACGAAAATGTTGAGACCTCCATTAAATAATGGTTCTCTGATTGCACTTGAAAGTACTAGAAAAAAAAGACATGCTTATTTAAGGGGATAGAACTACTGCTCTATAACGCCAAACAACTTACAGCAACAACATCTTCTTGATGTAAATGAATGATGGCCCTAGCATCTTTCCTTGCCCCATGTATGGCTGAGTGGAGCAAAATACCCGCTTTGTTCACGCCGAGATTTGTGCTGCCTTGATCTACGACGCTACCATCGGGATTAATTTTTAGTAGACTGGATGCTGTCACCTCGCTGTATAAAAGTCCAAATGGATGAATCAAGAAACTCTCTTGATCTGCCGACGGACGAATCTGGAACAAATGAAGTAGGAAAAGGATTTTATATTGTTGTTTAAAACACATGTCCAGATTCACGGATCGTTTCGCAGCAAAAAAATAGCAGCTACCTCCCTGTTGAAAAGTTTGCTTAAAAATGCTCGAGAAGCGCATTTAACTTGAACTATGCAGGATTGAAATCGACAACGTCACGAAGCCATTGAAAGGTAGTAAACTCACGCGCGATTCATCACAAAACAAATACCTTTCACTCGAGTTTTAATAACACAAGCAGGGGTGGTTCTTTCATACTCACAGTTATGAAGCTGTAAATTCCAGTATTCCATCCAAACAGATCGACTAGACGGTAGGTCGAGGCTAGCTTGCAGCGCAGTAACCTCTCTTGTTTGGAGTAATTCAAAGTATCAGAGCCTCGAATGTCTGCAATGGGAGTTACAACGGCAGACATCCCTCCTCCGTAGTACGTACTCGATGGAATAAGAAAATCTTGATAGGTTCGAATACCTTCGCCACCGGTTTTAGGACCATTCGAAACATAGTTCTGGACGAGGCCTTCGAGCTCGTCGCGAAGAACTTTGTCGTTCAACACAAGAGAAACACGCTGTCGAAGCTTGAGACCACGTACGTCGCGGACGACATCTTCAGGCCTTCGAACCGCTCTGCCTCTAGTCGGTGCGCTAAATCGCCTTGATTTACCTTCAATGAGCGGCTTGTTGCCTTTCACTGTCGACATCTTGGCGGATTCGGCTCGGGTAGCGAGGCCAACTCAGGGATGAAATTTTTCGAAATGGCGATCACACCTTCGTAAAACGCCCAAAGCACGCGCAGAAGACTCGGGAACTTTCACTGCACATGCGTTACACTCGAAGCCCAGAGAGAAGGAAAGTGTCTCATTGGTTATTAAATGTCACGTGGTAACACTCTAATGATCGCGCGCAACTGGAAAGGTGTTGATACAAAACGCGAAACACTGAGTGATATTAGGAAGTCTTATTTCTGAGAGACAGGATGGATGCTTTAGACTAGAGATCTTTTGAAAGCTCATTTAATGTCGTTATGAGAATTTACGGAGCCACAATGACTCGTCACATGCTAAACTTCAAAAGGCGGAAAACGGTCGAAAAACCAAAGCTCTTGGTGCCAGTAGGAAAGTTGTATTAATATCCACCTTCCACGGGATGAATTTCTCATTTTAAATGTCAATGATCGAATACCTTTTCGACGACAGATAAATGTATAAAAAAGAAACAACATCCGAGAAAATGATAAAAATACATGGACACAATTAACTTCTTAAACATTGTGATGCCGAATGTAGTCGAGCACTATAGCTATAATATTTAATTTAGATCCTGTGGTGAATATCCTGACTGAAATGGGTCCATTGTCAAGACGCCCTTTTATCTATCCACTTGTTTTCCTGAAAGGTTTTTCTTTCTTTTGGAAGAAAAACACCCTGGTTGAAATTATGCCGTTCACTGACAGCGACATTACATTTCAAGATCGTTTATCGGTCGAGTGTCTGTTTCGTGTATCATCATCAGCATGCTACCATTTATTTATGGCTGTGGCTCTTTTTTATCGTGAGCAAATTGATATCTTGTTTTGGTGGTAAATTTCATTGAACACATTCTTTACGCCCATTAGTTGCTTTGGGCGTTATCTCCTGGAAGGCAAAAAAGTTCCAGTGCTTTTCCGATTATTCTGACAGCCAACTCAATATTGAAATGTTCGTGGACTTCCTAATTTCTTCATGCGTGTTTACATGCCTTCTCTCATTTTGCAGCACATGACGGAGTTCTGGAATGTCGACGAAAATGCTCTTTTTTTCATTGCAGTGACCGCGCGCGTTTCGCGGGTTTGTCACGCAAATATTTTGCGTGGAGGCGGTTTTTGTTATGATCCGGCAACTAGGATCAAAAGAGAAGAGGAAATGTAAGAATATAAGAATTTCAATATTGATTTTCTTTATCGACAGGATTTGAAAAAAAAAATGTTAATTGCGAGTTAATTTGAAAGATAACCTATGTGAATTTTATAAATTACCACCAAAGTGTGCATTTCAACTGGGTGTTTGTGACCACAATACATACCATCACTGCTCTGTTTACGTTTATTGCCAACCGAATACCTCTTCTGACGCCCATTTACAAAGGAAACGATTTGATCACGCACTCCTTCAAGAATAGTGCTTTCTTGATGATCACACTAAAAGAGAGACATCCTACAAGGCACGTATTGAAGTGAAGAGTAAAATCAAGAACAGGACTCGGAGTACACTCTTTGTGGATAGCGGCACTGTAGAAGCTCCAGTAGAAGGCGTGTTATTTCTTCAGTTGTTCGAACGAGTTCTAAAAGCTGACAACGACGAAAAACGACCAAATTTGAGGTTCAGTGGAGGACGGAACTGAGTAAACGAAGACAAAATTTCAATGTTCTCTCCAAACAATCACACCTTATGTTTGGAGAAAAAGTTATATTCCAAGAAAGTTGATGCACACACTGGTATCGAATAACTTGGAGCAATCATGAAGCCATTACGATGACAAAAAGTTATATTTTTAGAAAATGTTCTAATAGCCGTCGTGATCGTCCATACTTATAAAACTATTAAGTGGGGAGAGGAGTCGTGAAAGAGTTTGCAGAGCAAAAGAAGTTAGAAAAGATTTTTTTTTTATTTGAACAAGATACTTCAAAATGTCTTAATTTTTTCGAGGATTGCACTTACAGTTTAGACAGTTTCCCTATATTTACACAGACAGACAGCATTCATACCATCGCGCGGCGCGCTTTCGCGTGTTTCATTCTGACCAATGACCATTCAAAAATATATTCGCCGCTAAACTGCCACCAAGTTGCTTCAAGTAGGCTATTCACAGCATGCGAAACATAAGACGAAATAAACACAAAACAGATAAGCACTGCTCATCAGCGAACAACGAGTTATCTGTCTGTTATCATCAATTAGCGCTCATGCTCAGAAGTGACGAATTCCATGTCTTTTATCTCACTGCTGCGATGCCCTTAGAGATGAATATCGACTGAAAAATGTACAGTCGTTGTTCGGTAGTCAAGCGTCTGGTGTATTAAAGCCTTTTGCAAAGGAAGGAGGCGAAAAAAGGTGCAATAACAACTCCAACTTACTCAATGCATTGCAACTCACTCCGGCGCCAAGCATGCATGCCCGTCATCTAACCCCGGGGGTGGGACTCCCATATGAAACAGACGGGGATGCTCGTCGGAAATTTTGAATTTAACCCCTAAAGGAGAACAATCTAGGCGTGGCTTAAGCAAATTTTGACCCCTAAAAGAGACCGTTTAAAAACACAAAATTACGACACGCGAGTTTTAATGATAAAAAGGCATAATCATCGAATGCTTTTATCCAAAAAGAAAATTTAAAAGGAAATTTGACTTCTGTTTCTCTTCGCGTAATTCTGTGTTACTTCGCGGAACCCTAAACGAGACCTTGGTGGCATAAAATATTGGCGCTTTGCCCGGAACACCCTAAGCGAGACCAAAATCCAAAATTTACCCCTAAGCGAGACGACGTCTGTTTCATATAGGAGTCCCCCCCCCCCCCCGGGTATCTAACCCGATACTTGCTCTTAATTAGCACTGGGGTGAAAGGTAACGTTATCTAAATTGTAAATTGCATCATGATGGACTTTCCTTTTTCGGTCCAATAAGAGGCATTTTGCATTAAACGGGTTCATTAACGACGGAGTTTTATTCGGAATTAACGTAGAGAAGTAGCTAGACGTGGGTGTCAGCTCGGCACCACCATGCCGGCTGTCATTTTTCCCCCTATATGTATTTCCTTTAGATTCTTATCTATCTTCTTATCTACTCTGTCAGTTGTGTGTGTGTGTGTTACAAGCCAGAAAATGCAAGCTCATAATTTACTGAAACTACTCAGCTCGTTCAGTTTATACTATGTATCAAATTGTTAGAGTATTACATAAAGTCTGTAAGTTTTTGTTTGTCGCTTTTTTTTCTGTCCCCTGCCGAGAATTTTGCCGTACGGGGGACGTGACTGTAAGTCCTAGGATGACCCACCAAAACTTGGGTGGCGTGGTCTTTCCTCTGAGACTTCAGAGTTAACAAAACCGTCGCTGTCCTTGGTCGTATTTATGTATGGTACACCTTGGAAATATGCGAAAGTCTCAGAAAAACTGCAACAACAACAACCAACCATTAATTTTATTTGACAAATTAGAAAAAGTCAATCTCGTTCCCAGGGTCTACATTGTCGTTGAGGTCATCGACAAAGAGACACCCTGGGAACGAAGTTGAAAACAGAAAACATTAATTAAATCAGGCACAAAACCACTCAGAATAGGCTCAATCGATAGGTGAAAAAATAAAATAAATATTCCAGCATATTTTTAAGAGCTCGATAAATGATAAAATTTGGTAAACAAAGATGCTTTTATCAAAGCGAGTCAGGCTAACTGCGCGAAAACCCTTCTTCTTCTTTGCGACATGATGAGAGCAGTGACTCTGGTCGGATACTTGCGAAAAAATGGGGAGTGCTCGTAACCTGGACCTCGACTTTGAGACCTTGTGATGGACACTACCGTCACGCTTCGAATGGGAGTTATCGTAAGTCAAACATTCGACCAAGTTTAGGTCCTGGCCCCAAATAATGAAGAGATGGTAGGAACGAAACTTTGACTTTTGGTCTTAAATTCTCTTTGAATAAGACGCGGCCTGTTGTAGAGCCTGCTAGATGTTTTTCTGTGGCACTTCATCAAATTTCTAGGGTCAACTCATCAGGGCATGCCATCAAACGCCCTTGCTTGACGCGGCATGCACCATTGTCGAGAATATTCCATGAACTATCTCTCAGCGAAGTGACCTTTCCCTCGCTCACCGCGCGCGAAACTCGCGCGCGAAACTCGCGCACCCCAAATGTTAATTTAATATATATTTTATTTTTTTCAAATCTCGGTTGACCTATAGAATTATTCGAAACCTGATTCGGGTTCTAATTCGAGATCACGCTTTCAAAAAGCATGCCCAGTAATCAGAGCAAACTTGGTGAACATATCATCGCTAAATCAAGGGTGTAAGGCGGCAGGTTGCAGGATAGCGTTGCAGGTCATGGTTTCACCATAGCTGAAACAACCCAAACCTTTACAAATGCTAACATTAGGCCTAAACACTATGCTCTAGTGTTGGCCACACCGGGTTGGTGTTAGCGTGTGTCACCTTGCTTTTCTTGTTGTTCTAGATAATGTTTAAGCCTAAGGTTAGCATTTTTGCAAATTAAGTTTGGGTTGTTTCAGTTATGGTGAAACTATGACTTACAACCCAACCTGCAACCTTCACTTTACATCCTCCAGTCACTATAATTCTTTTCTTCTTCCTAATAGCGTGAGGGATCGCAATTGTGTCAAAATTTACGTTCAAGAGATGAGCCTACCTCGCTTTGTAGCCATAGGGGATATATTGTTTTGTCTGAAAATGGGATTAAATCAAATTTACAGCAGGTGACGAAGGGACGGTGAAAAACAAAGACGAAAACGCCGACTAGAAACAATCCGACAATTTCTCGTCTTCTATTGCATTCATACCACCTACTGGATTGAGGCGAAAGTAATGCGGTTTGCAATTCGATCATTGGGTTTCGTCCGTTTGTCGAGGGTCTCAACGCCTATGGGGTTAACCGGCCGTAAGCCGTGAAAAGTCGAAAAATGTTAACCCGTTAAGCGTGAAATGACCAAAAAATATCCGTTAAGATCGCGCATTTAGCGTGATTTTTTTAAATTATGAAAAGTGGAATAGACTCTCCCACTCCAAGGGAAGGGAAGAATAGAAATCCTGGAAGCAAGGCTGACCAGGAAATATTCAATGCTTCTTTGTTTTGCACATATCTATACCCAGTAAAATAACAAGTATTGACTGCGGAAGCCATGCAGTCGTGGTTTTCCGTCTGTCTTTTCAGTATTACGATTATTTTTCTCTTGCGGGAGCACACATTCTGCACACAACTAAAATTGAAAGAAAATGTATTGAATATTGATCGATTTAGAAATATCATAACTCCGTTTACATTGGAAGTCTGACAACGCCGGCCGAAAATGTGCTATGGCATGAACTTCTTTAGATCTGAACTTTGAGACTTCAAACATGCCGTAATCGAATTCAAATTACATACTTGCCTGATTAAAATAAATTGCGAGATTTCCAATGGGCCATTTTTCGAAATATCAAATATTCAGCTTGATAGTGAGGCAGTGAGAACAAAAACAATAGAAACACCTTGGAATAAATGTGAAAAATATTTACATATCATCCACTTTCCTTTGCCATTGTCCTCTAAACCACTCTTTCAAGCTGAATTTTATAATATCGAAAAAGGCCTATTGTAATCAGTTACAAATAGAGTCCCTTGCAATAGAATGATAGAAATGAAGTTCTAAATTGAATTATTAAAAGAACTGGAAGAACTGCAAACCCACCTCTTCAAAGCTAAAATCAAACGGACTCAATTTCAGCAAAAATCCAATACATTAACTGCAAATATATGAATTATAGGTGGGCACGGTTTCCGCCCACCAAGATGGAGCAAAAAACCATTCGATATATAGAAGTCCATTTCAAGTACTTCCGGCTGTCAACGGTCGAATCATTTTAAACGCGGCTTCACAAACTGATCCGAGAGTTTCTTAGCAGCGCCACGATGGCTTCCCCATGATTTGTAAATCGATTGTCCAGCTGTAAACATCTAGCCTTCATAATTTTTCTAAAATCTAAGAAAGCTCCATTCAGTTAGGTAGCCGTAAGCCCAGATGAGCAAATTAACCCCCGAGGATTAAGCGTGATAGAAACATTCGGTTGTTCCGCATTGATGAAAAAAAAAAAAAACGAAAAAGAAAAAGAAAACAACAGGCAAGCAAACGAAAAACATGAAAATAAATAGCAACTCAGTTAAAATGATTGTGGCAGTTCATCCGACAACTTCAGGAAAGTGCGCCATTGTTGTTTTTTTTAAATAATAGTTAAAATAATTATGGTAGTTCACCCGACAACTTCAGGAAAGTGCCCCTTTTTTTCTGTTTGCAAGTTCCCTTGTAATACTGCGGCCAATAAATGCATTACATTTTCAACTTGCGTTTTACGTTGTTTTCATCTGTGTTAAGTCTCTTATGCCCTCGGGACAAATTGAACACGAGTCGCATGGATCCTACCAGTCAAACTCATTAATTAATTAATCCACCAGTTACTCCACTATGCCAGGAGTGACACAAGCATTTTCACCTCACGTTGTGAAAGTTGTTTGCTTCCGAGTAAGTAAAGGGGTTTGCGTGATAAGCTTCATGCCCGCGGCAATCTTGGGCAAAGATTGCCGCGGGCAACCATTAACGAGAAACATTTAAAATCACTGTAAATAATGTAACATAATTCAATTCTGGATCAGTGGGGAGGGGGCGGGGGGCGGCGTATTTGCACGAAAACAATGGATATCGAGTCCGCTGAAGCATGATACATAAAGACCACCCAAAACGTATTGCATTATGGGATGGGGGAAATAAAGAAAACAGTATATATGAAATACATGGATTTGCACTGCACAGGATAGAAGCATTCAATTTAGGGATTCCGTTTCGTTACTGATCACTATATATATGTATGTATTCTTCATGTCCACATTCTCTACGGGTTTTATGCGAACTCACGAAATATTGGCCAGTCACCAATGACTTGATGGCTCAGTAGGACATTAGCGTGATGACGCCATTTGATTACAAGCACTAGAATCCTTCAGGCTTTGCTTGTCTCATACTAATTAGAGCTATTGTTATTTTTAACTAAATAGGCCTTTTTCGATATATTCAAATTCAGCTTGAAAGAAAGGTTTAGAGGACAAAGACAAAGGAAAGTGGATGATATGCAAATATTTTTCACGTTCATTCCAACTTGTTTCTATTATTGTCCTCGCTGCCTCACTAGTAAGCTCAATGATATTTCGAAAATGGCCAATTCTGTTTCTATTCTGGTTGTTGTAGTCAAACGACGTCATCGAGAAATTTGGCTATTGGTCAAGTACCGCAAGGGGTCATGGGTTTGAAATCCCGTTTAAATATGAATTTTTAAGGCTTCCCTTTCATAACTGCTTCTTTACATTGGTCACTGCGATGATATTGAACTCTCAAAATATTCTTCAAGTTTAAAAGTAGCTCAGTCTTTGAAACGTCGTAAACGCTTCTTGTTATAAGCTCGTAAATGGAACAAGAAACAAACTGAACGCACATGTACGATATCAAAGTGGGACTCAAAATTAGTGGAAAGCGAGTTAACTCTGCTCTTCCTACGAACTCTCAAAGGGGCTAGTAAACATACCAGTTCAACAACATAGTCCTATGTGTCACATTGTTGGTTCACGGTTGAATTTAATGACATCTTTGAGCTAAAATATCCTGTCTGGTCGATTTTGACCTTGACCGACTTCTTCGCGAAGTCGTAGTGCTTGCTTCAATATTTTGATGGGGTGAGCAAGACAAAGACCAATCAAAACATTTTCCCAAATCTTTATTTCCGGCAGGAGAGATGCAGTCACGAGAATGAAAAGAAAAAAATATCAAAAACAACTGTTTACTCTCTGCATTTGTGGACAAATTTCTCCCGGTAGTTGTATTTACAATTACATTGCATTTATTTCTCCTCCTTCTTTTTGTCGTCGCTGGCATCTTGATCTCCCATCGGTTCATCGCCATCTTGATCCTTGCCATCTTCGGTGTCTTGTTGGGCCAGCGTCACCATGACCTTTTGTATGGCCTCGCTGCTGGGGTCTACCCCAGGTAAAGTGCTCAGAACGTTTTTGATGAAGTCTGGATCAGACATGACCCCTGTGATGTCTTGTGCGTCGTCTCCCTGGGAAAAAAATAAGTGACAAATTGTTTACTAGTAGCTAATATCTCCCAGCATTGAACAAAACAACTTTAAGAATTCCAAATGGCCGGAGGCAAACCAGTTGGCTATTTACAAGTGCAGCCAGGACACTGAACCAGGTACTACCCTGGAAAAAATTCAACCAGTGACCAGAAAGTGTCTTGAACCCGGGATACCCGGATCTCAAGGCAAGCGCTCTAATCACTCGGCTGCACTGAACTCAGAGACCCTCTCTTTCGCTCAGTTTGCCGATCGTCGTGCGGGGAAAACAAGCGCGCAACAAATGGACGAAATCCACGCATCCACGCACTGCACAACGAGAGGCCTTTTTTACGCGCAATTGTTTTACGGCGAAACGCAAGAAGTCTTTCGCACAGATTGCGTTCACGATGGGTGCAAAGTGGTTTTCTTATCAACTGAACTACCAGCAAGGTTGTTTTGAAAAATAATAATTGAACAATCTCATGGAAAACTACCGACTACTGGGGTCTCACAAATGGCGACCACTTTTAGATTGACTATTGACTACTGTCCTCATTTTGAAACAAAATATTCCTTTGGAGTTTTCTCGTCGTAGCGAGGTTAGAAAGGCTTATTAACATTAAAACAAAATATTATTTTATTTGGCTGCCACTATGAAAGAGGTCCATAGCGATGTTATTGTAATTATGTACCAACCAGAACCTAATTGGCTGTTGAAACAATGACTCCTTTTGTTCTTTGGTTGGTAAATTTGAATACCGAAAGAAGTGTCATGTCAATGTTTGTAAACAAGCAATATCGCTATGTTTAGGTCAAGTTCAGGGCTTATTTATACCACTTGCGCTTCTTTCAGTCAGATGCACAGGTGTCACAAATTGTATAGGCAATCTTGGTCAATTGACTCCACCACAGTAAAAAGACAGCTCGGAAGGAAATCAATCAAAATGCCGCCTCAAATATTTGAAAGAAACGACGAGACGAACTCAAACAACAACGCTTACTATGCAATGCACATTATTTCGTGAATATTTTTCATCAAATGTATTGAAATAGTCCTGAAAATTTGAGCTGAATCGGACAAAAGCGTTTTGAGTTGAAGCTCCGTAAAAGGGCGACTCTTAGGAAAGCCTAGAAAAAGCCAAGGAAGTAAAGATTTCATGCTGAAGTCACGATATTGTTGCTACCCTGCAAATGTGTTTTTTGGGGATGGACTTAAATTTTTTCACAAATCGATACTCTTAGTCATAATGTTTATATTTCTACAAAAAAAAAAAAAAAGATTTTAAGAAATTTGATATTATCGAAGCTATGACGAGATCTTAACATCTATTATCTTTCTTACAAGTGTGGGCTTTGCATAGCTCCCCACACGCAACAAACAAAACACAACTTGACAATAACACCTGTGTATCTGTCTCCATGGCAGAGGTCCCAGGTTGCTCTTCTCTCTCATCTTTGTCCTTATCCATGTCCTGATCGTTCTGTGATGTGTCTGCTGCCTCAAGGTTCTGAAGTGACAGCCTCATGGCATATTCAATCTGCTGGTCCTCTGTCATGGCGCTGAAATCAAACGCCGGTGTCTGGGGAGTCGACATGGACAGAGCTTGTTGAAGCATTGCCTCTTCGCTGTCTGGGATGGTAGCTTGAGGGGTTGGCGTGTCCTCTCCACCTGCTACTGCAGCACGGCGGGCTTCCTCTTCTTGTCGCTGCCTCTGTTCCTCCATGGAGACACGAAGAGCCTGAAAATAAAACAGTTTCCTTACAGTAGTTTATTTATCCTTTTCCTCTTTTGCAGCATAAATACATCCCTAGAGCAATAAACTAAGTTTCCTAGTAATTTGGAACTTCATTAACCCCTGGACCAGCCCCACAGACGAGTGGTGATAGACAGAGCATAATCCGTTAAGTGTCACTCTTTTTAGGAAGGACACTCTTTTTAGGAAGGAAAGGATGGAAGGTAACATTTTTCAAGTGGAGGCAGACATGTACGTTGTGAAATCAAGGTTACACTACAACTAAGCAGCAATTCTCAACTTAGTTAATACAGCGGTTTTCATTTGAGTGTCGTAAAACCAAAACCAAAACCAAAACCAAAGCAATTACTCTAGCAATCACAACAGATCAAACAATGCAATGACCCAATTGGAAGTCAGCGCTTTGGGCTATTTCCGAGTTGCTGTTTGTCTCAGTCGATTTCGAAGGGAAATGAGTTTCATTTGCATAAGAATACGCAACTTATTCCCATTTGAATGGTTGTGCACCAGGACTCGCTTTGAAACTGAGGCACGCGGCAACTCTAAAATGGCCCATCACATGAAACCGATAAAGGGCGGCAAAATATGGGCGTGCAAGTGGCGATTTATTTTGGTTTTGATTTACATTAGTTGAAAAAGTGGTGCCAGTTTTGCTGGTAAATCATAAAGCCAAGCAATGCAAACCAAAGCAACTGCAATTTACTTTCGACATTCATTTGAAAACCGTTATAATAATAGTAATGATGATGAAGATGATAATGTACTTTGTTTAAGTGTATAGTCTTTCGAGGAGAGGGGAAAAATGGAGAACCCGCATAAACACCTCCCTGAACAGAATAGAGAACCAACAAACTCAACCCACATATGACACCAACTGGGAATTGAACCGCGGCCACATAGGTGGGAAGTGAATGCTCTCACCACTGCACCAGCCCTGCTCAAATACTTAAGTTTGCAGTAATTTTAATTCACTCACCAGTGCAAGCTCAGGATCAGAATTCGGATCAAAGCCATATTCTGAGGCATACTCCATTCCAGGGGTAGCCCCATCTTCACCCTGTAGGATGGGTGATGATATGAGAGCATCAGACAATAATGGACCCGGCGGAACTGTCACCAGATGACATAAGTTACCATCTTTGCCATTCAGAGCATTGATAAATGATGTCAACTTGTCTGAATTGGATGCCTGAAGAAACAGGATGATGGTTGTAAAAAAGTGTTTTGCATCTCTTTTGGTTGTTGATATCATAATTTATCATTAAGTACCATTAAACTTCAATGGATCTCACATGTTGGCAAGGCTACAAAAGTGCTGTGAAGTTACAAAGGACATGCTATGCAAGCCTGCAAATAATAGTTGGTCGTCGGACAAATGTCCGGTGAATTTTAGGTTTTGACTGGCAAAAGCTTAGCCTGGTCGGACACTCTGACCGGGCATTTCTGACCAGACTGTTCTCTTGTCCGGCCAAAACTTGACCTTGGCCTGACAAATGACCTGCTTATGGACCACAATTATATGCAGGCTTGCTATGGTTGTCAAAATTATGCAACTTTCAGAAAAAAGTTACCACCTACAGTGCTTGAATTTCATGAACTATGTGTTATTGAAAACCACCCTTCTCTTACAGTAGGTATGCATAATAATATTGGTGGCCAAAAAAATTCCACCATGAGTTCCAAATCCATTTCAAAACACATTCACAGAAGAAAATTGCAATTGCTAACCACACACTCTCGACTATCAGAGGCGGAAGCAATTAATTTTCCACTTAAGACAAATAGTTCAAGCTTCCAGATCAACAGACATATTGACTCAATCAAGTTCATGGACCGAACCAATACTTTTAAACTGTGGAACCTTTAACTCTGTTGTGACTTACAAAAGTACGAAACCTAATTCCAGTTTTACAAGTTATGCAATAAGTTTGCAAACATATTTAGGGGTTTCGGCTTTGAGTAGTACCTTGCAGTCTTGGCTGACTACTTTACAGCACAGCTGGTTAGTAAATATTCCATTTTACATGTATCATATGGCCCATATGGTGCTGTGTGCGCTTTCATTGTGACACTATTGGGAAAATCCCAGTATGAGGGCCATTCACGTTAACACCAGCAGGGCCAGAAAAAGCCGAACAGCTCCGCTTGAAAAATATACTGCTCTGTGGGATGTTATTTTAGAGGATTTCGATGCTTTTAAGCTTAAGCTTGCTTGTACAGCGAGAAAAGCAAAATGCAAAAAATACATTACATAAATTTCCCATGCAAATTTTTGTAACTTATTTTGTCCAAACTGCATCTTCTGAGTGCTCATGAATAGTGTAAAGAGCCCATATGATAAAAATTAATGCTTATTATCTGAGTTTAGGTTGGGCGTGATAGGAAAACATTTGGCTCCTGGTCGTGGCAAACGAACTGAGCGCAACCTTGGGCCAAATATTTTCCCATCTGGACCTCCCATTCAGTCAATAAGTACATACACTGTATTCCTTATTTTTCAACCTACTTTTCAAACACAGCTGTCTACTACTTTTCTGACAACCCTAACATACCCACGTTAGTCGCAAACACAAGGAAGGCAAGATACGCTGGCTAAATTAGAGGTTTAAGTATGTTTCAAGATATAGCAATCTAAGCCGTCATTATGTATCTTGGTTTAACTTCTGATCAACTGATGGTAGTGACATGGGAACAAGTTTTTTTGTTGCACTTACATCTTCTCCAAAGTTGACTATGTCAATGTTAACCTTTTCCTTTTTCAGCTTCTTTGCTAATTTTACAAGCTAAAAAACAAATTAAGAAGCAAGATGAAGCAAATTTGACATAAGAGATTTAACATTGAAATACTATATTATTAAAATGTTGAAAATAATAAATTATTGATATCATGATGATGATGATGATGATGATGATAGCAATAACAATAAATAATTATTAAATTTACTTGAAGGACTAACTTTCACAACAGGACGTATTATCATGCAAATCAAATTCATTTCCTTAAATAAATAGTTGAGCACCAAGACTCACTTTGAAACCAAGACAAACAGCAACTTGGAAACGGCCTATTTCATTGCATGAAGTTCACTTACATCTTTTTCATCAGATTCAACAGGACTTCCGACAAACACAACTATCCTCATTTTATGATTTTTTCCTTGCCTGTGTTTTAACACCAACTGGGTAAACAAAAACAATAAAGTGATAATAATATCTGGTTAATCAAGAAGTGACTTGGTACTAAATTAGATGTTAAGCAGTAAAGCACACATAGTTACTGTACCGTTTTCCAGTTGTATGCAAAAAAAAAAAAAAACAGTATTTGATGAAGGCCTAAACACTTTTCTCAACCTCCATTTTCATTCTGTTGTACCACTTCAGGTTACAACTTAAGACAGCTCATTACAAAAGTCTTTATGGCAGAATACCTTACATGTATTTCTTACAAATCAAGTTCA
>NC_090885.1:59547479-59562479 GCF_036669925.1 Montipora capricornis
CTTGGATACATTGTGCTATGGAAGATGACATGCTCTTTGGTCATCCTGTAGGAAGCCGGGTTTTGCTAAAAGCAGGCCCACGGCCCGCCACCGCCTGGCGGCCCGAAGGCCCAGCAGCCCACGGCCCGGTGGCCCGGCAGCCCGGAGGCCCGGCAGCCCGGAGGCCCGGCAGCCCGGAGGCCCGGTAGCCCAGTCCTGATTTTCCACAGTTTTTTTGTCCAGCGTAAATCCACGCGCATGCACAGATCTGCATCGGGTTTGGGCGTGCAAAATGGACGACGGTGAGGTTGAATAGGCCATTTCCGAGTTCATGTCTGCCTCCTCTTTAAGGCGAGTCTAAGTGCGAAGTTTTTCTTAGAAAATTAGTTTTCATTCATATGTAAAGTATAACTAATTACCACCACAAAAACTTTGCACTCAGACTCGCTTTGAAGAGGAGGCGGATATGAACTCGGAAATGGCCTATTCGTTTACCATTTTAATCATTTGAATCCTTGTTTCTGTTTGTTGTTTGTAAACAGACGAAAACAACAGAGAATGACAACGTTTTTCACTTAGCAACATGAGTCACCGGGCCTCCGGGCCGGTGGGCCGGCGCGGGCCGTGGGCCGCAGGTCGCTGGGCCTTCGGGCCGCCGGGCCGCTGGGCCGTGGCGGGCCTGCTTTTAGCAAAACCCGTAGGAAACCAGGTGATCTGAGTTGGGCTGAACACTAAATGGAGAATCAAGAATGTTCTGAAACTTGGACAGCTTCTTGTAATGAAAGGGTTCATGCAGGATACCCCCAAAAAATCACTCTGTACACGGAGAAATGAAAAAGAAAGCTTTTATTCCGATATATTCAATAGATTGTGAGAAATACAAATCAACGGATTACCTTGTTTGATGCTGTCTGAGTCTAATAATCGGCCTTATTTCAAAAGGAACATGATGTATTACTCTTGAAAATTACACACTCCAAGTCAGCACTTAATCCTTTCAATGAACTCCAGTATCTTTCGAATCTTTCTCATTTAAAATGAATCCGTAGAAAGATTGTCATCCTCCGCCATCTTGGATAACACGTGAGAGACCGGACTGGAGACTAGTGAGTCCTTTTCGTTTTGGTCAGCAGTCAGCGGTACCAGTCCAGCTCTTCCAGGTTTGGGGCGGTTTTATTCAAAACGTTTGTACCTACGATCTGACACGCTTTAATTTGTGGTGACGATTTTTTTGTTAGTTTTACTCTTTAAATGCTGATCCAGGCAAGGAAATGCTTACAACAACTCAAGTAAAGAGGTAAGCATGAAGAATTCACATTTTCACACCTTCGAGTCAATTTGTGAAAGAAGGAGACTCAATTTGGCTTAAATGCTATAGCCCTGTAAAAATTGGTAAAGCTTTAACAAGAATAATGAAGTTACATGTAGATCAAATGTTGATGCAAATGATTTGGAAAAAAAGTTCTCATACGGCAAGTTACATGTGTACGATTGACAACTGATTCCTTCTCGTAAAAATGCTAATTTCTGTCACTTTAACTATTGTAATCAATGCAGAAAATACTTGAGAAAGCTATTATGGACGTTTGTAAGTAGAGACCCAAATTTATGAGTCTACTCTTCACACAATTTAATTGTAATGATCAGTGATTGAAGCATATGTACTTTTTTTTTTAGTTGCCATGAAAGAGTATAAAGAGACACATCTGAAAAAAATTATTTGATGGGACAGCAGGGAAAGGTCCTTTACAGCAGACAAAAATGCTTAGCAGCCAATTCTGCCTCCTCAACCAGTTATGGTTTGATGTATTTGGGGATCTCTCCTTGCAGACTTGTTATAGTTCTGTGTTTTAAAGCTTTTTTTGTTTTTAAATTTAAAACAAGAACCCAATCCAAAGATTTTGGCATGAGTTAAATGTTTAGGTTCATGCAATAAAAAATGTTACTGCTTTGAAATCTGTAGTCCATTTTTTTTGTCTTTGAGCTATGGTAATAACTGTTAATAGCTTGACTACAATGGATTTTTTGTAGTTTCCAGCACATTTCTTATTTGCTGGAATATTATTTTACAGGAGCAGGATATGATAACCTTGTTTCTTGTGTTCCATGTGTGCACTAGTACTTCTATTTCTCAGTGAGTTCAAGCTATTTTTCTTGATTTTTCTGACCTTGTTCAAATGCAAGCATTAGGCATGAGATGTGTAATTCCTATTACAATACTATTCCATAAATGTTTAGAGGCTAGTCAAAGCCTATTTACATCCTATAGTATTCTATTTACAATATAATGTAAATGCTACGAAACAGTTATGTTTGTCCTATTTCCAGTTTTTTACAGCTACATGTATGTAGAGGCTATTTGTAGCCTATTTACACCCTATGTTATCACTATGTAAGTGTTGTATGTAACTATGTATACACTGTATGTGTTGTGTATTTTCTGTTTCGAATCTATGTAGAAACTATGTTGAAACTATTTTTATTTTTTATTCTAAAGTTTTTTCTACTCTTTCTATTTTGGTAGTGTTTTTTAGCAGAATATGAGAAACATCTTGATAAGATCTCATATTAAGATCTTGTGAGAATCTTGGTAAGGTCTTGTAAGATCTTACAAGAATCGGGGTAAGATCCTGTAAGATATTACAAAAATATTGGTAAGATCTTGTAAGATCTTACAAGAAACTTGGTAAGATCTGGTAAGATCTTACAAGAACCTTAGTAAGATCCTGTAAGATCTTGGTAAGATCTTGGTAAGATCTGGTAAGACCTTGGTAAGATCTTTGTAAGTTCTTTGAAAGATCTTGGTAAGTTCTTGGTAAGATCTTGTAAGATCTCGTAAGAATCTTGTAAGAATCTTGTAAGAATCTTGTAAGAATCTTGTAAGAATCTTGTAAGAATCTTAAATAAGAAGTAAGATAAGATCTTAGTAAGAATCTTATTAAGAATCTTACTAAGATCTTAATAAGATTTCCACCTAGGTAGCCAACATGTTCTTGAAAATTATTTCAACCTATATTGTAAGCTTTTCTTTCAAGTTCCACATAAAAGTACTGTTACTGGGAAGGTATCTGTCAATAAAATGTTTTTTGTTTTTTTAGATGTGTCATCCACTTGAACAAAACAACCCTTTATTTTTGCAGCCAATGAGGCTCTGGTGGACAAATCAATAACAACATACAGGTTCTGCCACCGATATCTTTCGAAACGTTCTTTAATCAAAACTGAATTTGTGAGTGTTATTCCCGGGGATTACTAGTGTCAATTTATAACTATTTAGCAATACGATAGGCTCTCTTCAGTAATTAAGATTGCTTCATAAGGAAATCTGAAAAAGTAACCTTGCCAGAATCTTAGGTTTCATTTTCTGTTTCCATACATCTAAAAAACAGCCAACACTGAGACTCACCTAGCTAAGGTCATCAAACCAATATTATTTTCTGGATTTTGTCTGGTCTTTGAATGACAAACTAAGCTTACTGCATCTTGTTGTGCTTGTAGTCTCGTGGGAAGGAAGTCGCCATTTCTCATCCACTCGCTGTTGTCCACGCTACGCCAAACACAACAAAATTTAACAGAAACTGAGGATGTTTAATAACTGTGTTTCAGGATGGAGTTTTCTTTAAAATCTTACCAGACAACTGTGGACTCAAGCACCATTTTAACGCGATAAATTCAATAAAGCTATATCCCTACAAGAAGACTTTTATGACTCAACGGGTTGTTACTCATGCGCTCTTTGAGATACCGCTGATAAATAAAAAGTATCAAAGAATCTCAAACCCAGGTCTCTTCGGTCTCTTCTTATTTTGCATGGACACGAGTTTTGTGGATTGTTTGCTTTTGTAATCGCTTTCCAAACTTTCGTTAGCGTCGTTTTTCACAAATAGGGTTATCATTGTTTGGAAAAAGACGCTTGTGGTCATGGATAAACTATTTGAGAAAATCGGGGATCATTTCAACAATCCGGAAATGTCTGACCGAATCTTGGTGGTCAAGATTAGGAGAGACGGCTGGGAAAAATTAGAAGCCGCTCGTAGAGTGCAGAACATGACAAAAACCAACTCATGCGACGAGGAAACAAGAGCAGCAGCTTGTAATAAATCAGAGGAACAAATAAACACGACAGGGGAAAACCGACCCGTTGAGTTAAACGGCGAAGAAACGCCGAAAACGTGTTCCACAGATGATGATTCACTTGTCAATCCCGGCTGCGATCCTCGGACTGTAAGTAGCCTGAGCTGTGACTCGGGGATAGGCGAGGATTCGACATTCTGCGAAACAAAGAGATCTATCAAGAGCAAAAAGCGAGAAGAATCAGGGAATTCAGAACAACAAACTTCAACATCTTTTGATTCAGAATTGGATACGACTTTAATTACAAACAACGGCAGTGTAAACCAATTGCAAACTGGAACGTCGGGACTTGCGTCTGGTGCTGTAAGTAATGCCATCGTTGCACCTGGGGATCAAGCAGCTTGCAGTCAAGTCCTGACCGAGGCCAGTGCTGTTAACGCAAATGATGATGACTTGTCACTAGTTGACACTTTGGTTGGTGAACACCAGCTGTGTGTTCATAGTTTTTGGCTGGCACTGAACAGCTCCTATTTTAGGAGTCTGTTTTTCAGTTCGGGTATGATGGAAACCAAAATTAAAAAGGTAGGATCAAATGGCAGTGTAAATGAAGAGTTTATTTCTAGGTTGCAGAGTTTTTGTTAAAGCCGGGACGCCGGGATCTTTACTCTGCTATTTTTATTTTTGTCCTGGCTATTTTACGCACAGGTTGTACAAGGATTCTTTCAATATGAAGAGAATAGTCAACCGATATTTGTATTTTATTATTTAACATTTTCTTAAACCAAATCGTGCTTTATTTCTCTGCTACTGGGTATTGTTAGTTGTACCACAATTTGCGTACATGTACGTGTAGCTTATTTGGAGTTCATGACAAGATGTTATCAAATAACAGAAAACACATTGATCGGCGCGCCCTGCTTTCGTCATTAGGGAGTTTAAGCAAATTGCTATGGCGGGCTCTAATACGGCTGCTGGAAGTAAATTTCTTCAAAAATGAGACTGTGCATGTTACTCGGTTACGGTCAGCCGTAGCGCGAAGGAAATGAAGCAGAAAATCGACCAGTATTTTACCCAAAGGTACCCATTAGGCCTCACAAATTCAAAAATTTTCTGGGGGAGGCCCCCCCTACCCCCCAGTGGGAGGGGGACGACCCCCTACCACACCTATCCCGACTTGGCACAGCATGCCAAGATGGCGGCAGAGCCGCCATCCTGGTCCTTGCTATATGTTCAGTTGTCCCTGCTATTAAAAATCATAACAAAAACCCTGAGGTTGGGTGTGATTCTCATGGCTAGCCCTTAGCCGGATATGAGGATGTATTACAGGACTCGACCACACAGCCAAAGGTGCTCAGTCAACACCAAAGTGCATGGCTTTGGTCTGAACAGGGAATTGCAATTTAAGAGCAAGAATGAAAGAATTCAACAAAAAAGATTATTTATAATAAATGTATGCAGTTGTGCATCTCATGTGGGAACCAAAAGCAGGAAACTCTTCCAGGATGTATATTAGACGTTGAACTTTATGATCCTGAGTATTTTCGAGAAAGGTAGTGTTAACATGGGGGTGTATACTATGATGCAGTTATGGCTAGCCCTAACCACTCGCTAATGCCTCTTTTTCTTTGATCTTCACAGGTTGAAATGAACATCAGCGAGTCATTGTCAGGAATGTTCTTGCTTTTGATTGAGTCATTGTACAAACCTGATGTGGTGGTGAATGAAAATGTGGAGAATCTTCTTGCTCTGATGAGGCTGGCACATATCTATGATGCAGAGAGCACCCTTAAAACTTGCCAAAAGTACAGTTTGGCATCATTTCTTCTTTTTTCCTTATTCCTTTCCTAGTCCCTGCCCCTCCCTTCCCTGTCCATTTTTTTTGCTCCATTACCCTCCCCTCCCCTTCCCTCTTTTATCCTCTCTTCTTTTTCTGTGCCTCCCGCTTCTGCTACACTTCTCTTTAATTCTGTTCTGTTGGTTTTTTCCCTCAACTACACTGTTTTACTCTCCCATCCCCTCTCCCCTCCCTTCCACTCTCTCCCTTTTCTTTATCCCTTTTCCTTGTTTCTCTTCCCTACTTCACACTTCTCTTTTTTGCTCCTCTGTACCCTACTCTTGTTTTCTCTTTTTCTTTACTCTCCTTCTCCTTTCTTCTATTATTTTTCTCAACTTCCGCTACCCAGTACCACCCTCCCATCTCCTCTCTACCCCTTTTTTTTTCTTCCCCTTGTGTACCCTATCCCCTCCTTCTTTTTTATTTGAGTGTACATACTTTATGTTGAGAGGGGTGGGATTGTTCTTGGTCATTACCTGTCTCTTCCCTTACATTTCCAAGTTTCATCATCTCTGAATGCAGAAAGCCACAAGCAACTGACAGAAGGTAGTTGCCTCAGGGAATTCCCCATTTTAATATGCTTTCTTTCTTTCTTTGAAGGCTTTTGGGTTCTGCTGACCTCACAGTTGAAATTTGCGACAAGTCCCTGAACATGCAAGAACATGAAAGGTATCTTGAGATATGTGTCAGTAAAAATCACAAAGCTTCGTCAAATTTTAATATTTATTTTGTTGATGTTTCCTATTTTTCCATGCTGTATCAAAACACAAAGTTGTGTTGCTTTTCAACGTTTTTGGGTTTGAGCATTCCCTTCATCTTGTTATTTCCAGTGACCCCAGTGGGGAAGTGTCTGGATGTTATCTGAAACAACACTATAATACTCTGAGCTACAAAATTCTAGTATCACTTGTGATTTTCGGAGACCAGGCCTCCATGTGAATTTAGAAGGCAACCCTGAAAAGAATACTGGTAATACTTTGCAGCTGTGTGTTTTTGCCCATTCATGCTGATGGTACACTAGAATGTCTGATGCAGAGATAGATTGGAGAGACAACAAAAAGGCTATCGAGGGGTGAGCGATAGGTGTGAGGGGAGCAGTTTAAGGCAAGATTTACCGCTTGCACACAGCCTTATAAGTCCATTTCTCCATACTGTTTAGACTTCCCGAAATGGCTGAATTCATCAGCCGGTGTGAGGAATTCCTAATTGAAGAGTTCAGCCCGTTAGACTCCCAGTGGTCTAGTGAAGACTTTCTCTCTTTGAGTTCGAATGGCCTTCAAAAAGGTTTGTCCTGTCGTCTTTCATGTAACTATAATTTCATCAGCAATTCGTTGTGATTTGGAAGCCCGGAGTGAAAGTGAATCGTGCCCAGGGATATTCATTCTTCATTAGCTGCAAGTTTTTTTTCTCTGATTTCCTAGTAAACAACATTACACTTTCCCCTTCATCCTCCCCGAAAAAAGTCTGATATTTTGGCGCAATAGGAGAGGTGATCATCACTTTCTCAGTATAGAGTGATCATCACCCTTTTTTCCATGTTGGATCCGTTTTCAATAGTTATTTATCTCGCCACCACTAGCGAACATATAAGGAAGATATCATTGACGTCACCTATTGTTATTAATGTGGCAACCAGAGCCTCACTGGCTGTAGAAACAAAAGGTCTTTTCTTCTTGTGGGTGGCAAATTTGAATAACAAAAGCAATGTTTGTAAACAGATATCTTCCTTATTTGCGATTTTCTTGTTGTAAGCGCCAACAGAAACGCACAAATGGACCTGATGGTCCTTTCTCTAAAAAAACTTCGGGCCTTGTTTCAGGTTTCGTAGTGCCCTCAATAGCTCTCAGGAGTGAAGGGTGTAGTCTCTAAAGAAGGTATTATTCTGTGTCGGTGGGAAAGTAAAACGCGAAAATTTAATTTTACCAAGCGAGCTGATAAAGTTCGAATTGTTTCCGTGAAAGGATGGAATGGCTAACGTTTCGAGCGTTAACGCCTCGTCAGCCATTGAATCTTTTTTGTCGCGGTGGTAATTCGACCTTTATCAACTAGTTTGATTAAGATCAAATTATCTGTCAGAGCGGATTTGGACCCCCCCACCCCCACCGCGGATTTGGATCCCCGGTCCAGATCCGATAGCAGATATGGACCCCCTTTCGCGGATTTTGACCCCCCTGAAAATAAACGTTCTTTTGATTAAAGTGCCCCTGTAAAAAAAAATAACTTTCTTTGTTTCTTCAGATTTTGAAAGTGTGTTTGCTTAACATCTGACTGGCAAAGTTTTGAGCTTTAATTTTTATCCGAAGGCCGTTTTATTTGAGTGTAAGTTTTGGATTTCATGGTCCGCCATTGTTCACTTTCAAATCTGACCGATTGGACCTCAGAGGGCTGGATCCAGGGAAAAGTGACGTCAAAGGCTCAGCTTATTATACATGAAAAACGCGAGTTTAAAAATCTGAAAGCCCAAAACTCCCGTGCTGCATATTAATTCTGCGGCGTACGCACGCATTGCATTCTTAAACTAGAGAGCCTTTGACGTCATTTTCGCGTCGATTCAGCTCTGTCAAGATCTTAAAGTTAGAAATGGGGTTCAAATCTAGTGGGGGTCCAAATTCGCTGGGACACCGATATCCCGTGACCCACATTTACTTGACGAGGCGTCTTTGTGGGAAGTGTTGACCGCACTTTTCAAAAATCGTTCGCACTGCAAGAGTGACCTTTCTGTGTCTTCAGAAAACTTTTTGTTCCTTCGGAATCGGGGATTGAAATATACGCGCGATTCGTGCCCAAAAACTGTCGTACTCTATTTACGAATCGAACGAACAAGTTAAATCATATGAAGTGGTATTTGGTGTCCTTATGTTTCAGTTCTTTCCAGTAACGATCTTTGCGTGTCTTCGGAAAACACCGTTTTCCTTGCACTCATGAAATGGGCGGAAGTGAATGAAGTATTTGATGAACAACTGGAGCCACTCCTAGAGCTTGTGCGTTTCAAATCCATGACAATTAACTACCTTCACGATGTTGTAACCAGCGATCATCCCATTGCCTCTACGGTTGGCAAATTTCCGCTGTTATTCGAGGAGGCTGTTTTTTATCACGCATTTTCAAAGGTAGGAATTTGTCAGTGATTGCAGCTCTGAAATAAGGTATATATTTGAAGCGCGGGATATAGACGAAATTGAAAGAAATGGTTGTCGCCCTTGGCTGGACAATTTAAGCAATTGTTTCTTAGAGACACCTGAAAAATCCAGGTGACTTGAACGGGATTACGAACCCAGGACCTCTGGGATGGGCGGTGCAATGCTCTCTAGCAACTGAGCTATGAAGCCAATCGGTTGGGAGCAGGTCAATCATTTCATAAGTCCATTCACGCGAACACATGAGCCCGTTTACCTGCTCCCAACTGAGTGTCACACAGTCTAAGTAGGCGCTGGGGTGAATAGCCAATCGCAATTGCAGCATGACAAGGAGAATCCCTAAGCCAATCGGGGCCTCTAATTTAAACGCACTTCAAAATCGCTGAAATCGTTGGTTATCAGAATGTGCTTTCGCATTTTCAGGAAAGGCAATGTGAGGAAGGCGAGCCTGTCTCAAGAAAAGTTTATGACGAACCAGTTGTATTCAACTGGACTGTGGACATCGGAGAGGATGTTGAAGTGGAGAAGAAAAAGAAGATCATCAAGTCACCGCATTTTTGGGTCAGCGGATACGAAATGTAAGAGATCCTTCATCCACAAAAGCTCACGTTCGGATTTATCAGTATACAGTGGAACCTGCATTCAAGGGACACCCTAGGGACCAGGGCTGTTGTCCCCTGAATAGAGGTTGGGTTGGAGTCAAAGGAACATTTTTCCCGGGCCAAATTCTTTGTCCCCTGGAGAGAGGTGCCCTAAAGGAGAGGTTCCACTGTATACAGACATATCTCCGAGGTTTCATGAAATAGGTTTTGGGTGTTCATCGTGGCGCTAAGATCGCGACGTTTCGACTGGTTACGCGTCACCTCATAAAGCACGATGCTCTGCTGTGATTGTTGGTTTCTTCACAGCTGTTGCTCCCTCGGAAGTCCCCTGTTGTATAGGGCTCGCCGGTTGTTGTGTTTCAGGGTCGAGTGGGCATCCATGCTTCTAGAATTTCTGTTCCACTGTCCCTATTGACATTGTTAGGGACAGTAGAAACACCGTGAGACAAACGACTTAAATATTATTTTACTTCACCACACTTGACAACCTCGTTTCCAGGGTCTCTCTTCCCTGCCTCCTTTGTCGTTGAGGAGAAGGGCAGTGGAGGCAGAGAATTGAGACCCTGGGAACGAGATTGCACACTTGACAACTTCGTGAGGCAAACAATGAACAATTTCATAGAGTCTTCAGGTAGTTTGAAGCTAAACCTGTTTGAACTTTTGAGCTCTATACTAGGAATTCGAATCGCATAAATCTTTCGGCTCACACCGCGAACCTGGATAACAGTAACAAGTGGAAATTTGTCACAATTTTTCTTGGACCATTTTCGACCGCGAGCAGCCTCTTCTAGAAACGTGGAGGGATCGTAATATCTTTTGTGGTGTACACCCGTTCTCGACACTAGGACAAATTTGGTCATCCTACGTCGTTGTTAAGGGAAGAACGGTTAAAGAATGTACAATGTAAAACGCTCGTGCAGAGTATTGAAAGGAAAAAACGAGCAAGAAGTGAATCGATTTCTTATTATATTTGCAAACTCATATCACGTGAAAAATTACCGTGGGAGGCCTTAATTCTGCTATCGGCTAGCAAAGTATTTCAACGTAAATTGGTGAGGTGATCGTACTAGCGACAAGTGTGAGAAAACAAAGTGTGATTTCAAGTGAATTAAAGCAAAATTAGAGCATTCAAGTGTGAGTAGTGAACTATTTCCGAAAAAAACTTTGCACTTTGGATTCCGGATTCATAACGTTTCGGAATCGTGATAAACATGGAAATCTTTTGTACCGGCTTCATATTGTGTGTGGTTACACGAAAGCAAATCTGGTATCAAAACGCTTCAGATTGGTCACGAATCCGGAAACATTTGCTTTTGTGTAAATGTAGTCTAATCTCTCAAAGTTACCATTCATACTCACTTTTCATCTTCTGTGTAATGTTCAGAGAACTGGATTTGAAACTTAACTTGTATTTAGTTATATCAACAATATCACATTTTCATTTTCAGGTTCCTTGAACTAAAACTGAGGACTTCCGGTTGTCAAGGTCTCTATCTGACCATCAGTACACGTGACTTCCGCCATACCAGTAAGGGGTTCGTTAAACTGGCTTACTCTCTGACGTCAAACTTTCCCAAGGCTACCCGAGTGATCAACGAAGCCGACGTGTTTGACCGGGAAGGGTCTGGATGGGGTTATGAAGAATTTTTTCCTTTGAGCTGGGTAGAATTCAAAGACCAGCTAAAAAGAACACCTTTGGTAATAACGTCGCGTGTTAGTCTTCTGGAATAGCGGAATAGTGCCGTCATAGCCCTATCGAGAACTCAACCCCTTCATCGATACGGGTCCTTGACCCGTTTCCCGAAAGTCAAGTCCCTGAGCACAGGTAGCCATTCGACGAAAAAAATAATGCGCCATCCTTGTTCCGAAAATCTGGCCTTCCACTATACCTTATTCAGAAGGAAAAATGCAAGATTACTATTTAAACATTTTGTGTAAATCGCTAGCCTGAGAGGAGTGAAGCTACGATACGCTTATTACGAGAAGCTGATAGTTTTTCCTGCTTTTTAGAAAGCAAATGAATAGCAAAGTTTCACAACCGGTTCTTCGAGGTACGAAAGGAAATATAGCTCTCGAAATTCATCTGATAAGTTTCAGGGCTTTTGACAAACGAACTCCAAAAGTTTATCGGCGAAAAACTCATTCTCCCATTTTAATAAAAGGAGGTAGCATTATCGGACATTACCTCTTTGCTAGTTTAATTAAAAGGGAGCATAAGCACGCGCGGACGGCAACCAGTCATCTCTAATGGAGAAAAGATACTCAGCAATGCAAATGTGGTTGTGTGAAGACAAGTTAAAAGGGAAAACAGCTCACTTCCGGTTGCCGTCCGCGTCTCAAAAACGCGCCTTCTTAAGCTCCCTTTTTTATCTTCTTTATCGTGTATAATGAAGTGAATAATGAAATTTATTCAAGTGTCAACTGGAGTTAGGTCTGGGACACTAACTGGGGACCCTGTGTACAGAAATTAAATCGGCACAGGAGAAAACCGTAATACCCAGGAAAAAACCTTTCGGAGTAGAGTAGAACGTTACCCACATGTGATGCAAAGTCTGGGAATCGAACGGAGGACACATTGATTAGAGGCGAGTGCTCTCACCACTGCGCCATTCCTGCTCCAGACATATCGCGCTCCTTGACGGAGAATGATGTGAACCGACTCTGAAGATGACTTCTTAATGTCAGTCACAAACAACAGTCCTTCTCGGGACAAAACGCAATCGGATGAAGGTATTCCTTGAAGGCTTGTCTTAGATTCCTCTGGTTCGAAGTCCCAGAGATGAGGATTCTCTTCTGTCACACCATCTTCCAATTGACGCTCAAAATTGTCCATTAACACGGACCTTTAGGTCTTGTTCAGACATGCGGCGTGAACGGAAGCTCGTGTCAGTGAACTACCGCAACACAAGCGCGAAAGCTCGGACGCATTAAGAAAAGGAATGGGAAAATGTCCATTCTTTTGCACGTGCATTTGCGCTTTGGTTTGCGTATGAAGCGGGGCATTGCAAAACGCAATGCAAGCGCAAAATTGCATGCAATACCAGTTCCATTTCACCCACGTTACCTTCACGAAAAATTAAGCATAATAATGTCTTTATCTCACTCACGTAGTACGCGCGCTATGATTGGCTAATTTCGCTAATTTCATTTATGCAGTTGAACGTTCCGCTGAGATGTAATCAATGTCCTCAGTTCTAACCTCGTTTTCTCAGTCCGTGCTGTAAGTTACGGATTCTCGTTTTTTGCCGGTTGATAACTTACGGCATTGACTTCAAACTCGGTATTAAAGTGAGAGGTGGACATAAATCTTTTCCATGCCTTAACTTACAAGCTTGTAATCACGCACGGTGTTTTATTCACATGATTTTGCTCTCTATTAAATAAGTATTGCTATTATTTAGGAACTATTAACATTGCCAATAACTTTCCGTTTCCGAGTATAATGGACGAATATAAATTAAATAAAACTTTGAATGAGTCAAACAAGTCTTCGAAATGCGGGATTCATTAACAGAACAGGCAATCGATTTTCGCTGGCCTAAGTGGTTTTCTGGCCACACTGTAAAATCAACTTGTTCCATTTCATACCGGAACTCGTAACGCCGTAAAAAACCGCAAACTTTGAAAAATGTCAGAAGAAAAAAATCCTTAAATACATCTACCGCCATGTCGGTCTATACGAATAAGCCCATTGATTAGGAGCCAAGAATGGCTCTTGCGTTATGGCTAAGACATTGAGAGGCGTTTTAAAGGGAACGTCTGGTCGCTGAAACCATTTTGTTGTTGTCGTCCTCAGTGGGGCAGATTCGTGATTCTTCTTCGTGTGGAACCGTGGGAAACGTCTGTACCGGCTGTTATCTGCGCCTGGGACACCTTGAAATGAAGCCACGTAGCACGTTCTTGCGTCATTTGTCGCGTTCCATGTGATTAGGTTGCTGGAGTAGTGTTGACATCGATCGGGAAAAGTTCGTCGACCAAGACCCTATGAGGGAAACATATATAACAGCAAAGGAAGGCGCAACCGCATGAAACGAAAGAGAAATTAAATGGTATCATAGTTTTCTCGCGATCTTCGCTAAAGGCCCGGTTTAATAAGTGGTGCAGCCACTTGGAAGGCTCTCTCTTAGCTTTTTTGTGTTTGTTGGTTTCTATTGTTATTGATTTCGAATTGATTGTTTACAGTGAAGTCTAAAAACAAGATATTCAACATATATAGAGATATATATATACGAGCCTAGGGTTACGGCTTACGACGCCTTGAAAGTAGGTTATTTGACTTACATTCCCAAAGTATTCTCCTTCATCTTGAAATGCATGCCTGTTATCGTGCGAGGAAAAAGGAAACCGTTTAAACGGAACCTGAAAACATCAAAACATTGCTTCAGATCGATCTCTCTCTGTCTGTAAAGGAAACGGATTACAATTACGTCAAAGGTAGCCACCATAAATTATTCAGTCCCAAATTCATCGGAACTGTCTTTTGAGTCCGAAGGGAAAAGCGCAAACGCGTGGGAGACCCAAGCGAAGCGCATCCCCGAGCTAGCCGGGAGTGGATTTTCATGGATGAGGGAGGAAAACCGAAATACCTGGAGAAAAACCCTTGGGGTCAGGCTGAGGATCTACAGGGACTCAGCGCACTCACCATCGCAGAGCTCGAGGTGGAAGGCGCGGTTGATGTCTGACTAAAGTTTTTTCGGTAAGGCTGCGTGGTCGTCAGAAATACAAAGTACTTCACCCACCACAAGAGCCTACAGTCTCGGTCACAAATGTTGTAACACAGACGGCAATTTCCCCCTTCTCCCCGGCTTCAATGTTGATGTTCATGTGTTCGAGTGAAAAAAACCAACCGGTAAACGCAACATTGAAGGGAGGGAGAAGGAGGGATTTCTTTTTTAAAAGCTTGGATGCACTTGACTTGCTGTTCTATTTATGACCGAAGTTGTAGCTATATTTTTCTCACGCTTCACCAATAAGGTCACGTCAATATGACGTGTGATATTTCGTAGGTTTCCTGGCAACAGAGGTTACAAAAGAGGTTATCGTATACAAACATGAACCGTCCTGGAGAATAACACCCACTTAATTAGCCAATCGTGAAGCGGTTAACAAATTTACCTCGTGTTTCTCTTCAAACCTCTCCGGTGCTGACGCTACGCGTTTCTCGGGTGGTTTGGAGTCGTCAAGTGTCCTTGGCCAACCACTGGTACAAAACTGAAAAAAGCCAGAAATGTGAGAAATTGATATGCTGCTGCTTTTTTATGCCTAGCAAGAAAGCCTCATATATTGATTCCATGCAAAAAATAAGGCGTTAAGGGGGTGGGGTGTGGAATTCGGAGATGCTGAGTTTCAATCCTAATTTAATTTAAGGCCCTGA
>NC_090885.1:59567479-59579979 GCF_036669925.1 Montipora capricornis
TTTGCTATAAGAGGCAAGAAACCCTTCCTATTTCAGTTGCGTGCGTGCAAGCGAAACACACAATCACAAAGCATACGCAATTAAATAAATTTCTGACAGTTCACATTCAACCCTTTTCGAAAGAACCTTGACCGTAAATAATAAAGCACAAAAGAGACAACAAGCTTTCATTCAAGTAATTTTTCACTGCCACATTTCCATTTTTTTTTTAACCTTTGCAGAGTTGAGTACAAAATGAATGTTATTTGCCAGACAAACAGGCAAACTTTAAATAGATGCGACTTCAGTAAACACTGTGAGACACACAACAGAGATCACAGATCTACTTGTGGTGTTCGATTCCTTCTCTGTCTTTGTTGAACCCGAAAGTTACCAGAGAAATTTCCATTTGGTTTCAGTGTTGTACGTAACACCACCTTGGCGAAATATTAGAAGTACAGCATATTTTGATTTCGGCTCGACGGGCGAAAGATTCACGCTGTCGAAGTCCATTGCTCGTCGCTTTTTTAAGATTCCAGATCTTTATGTTTCACCGCCTGTCTTGACGTTCCATTCCTGAGCTCCATGTGGGTATATTTTCTTTAAAGATGTACTAAAAAGCCATTCGCGTTACAATGACTTTCGACGCCATTACAGGTTAATTGTGCAGAGCAAACTACGCATTACCCCAGCCCCCTCAAACCTAACAAAATACGCACAGAAGACTCTATGCACAAAGACACCACTTAGCAGGGGAGTGACAGGCAAGACTTTTCCCGACACGGAAAAAAATAACAAAAAAACCCACGAAATGAAACCGGGATTCCGACTGGGTTTGGCAACCCAGTAACTAGTGAGCCTTTGACGTCATTTTCTCCTTGATCCAGCTCTCTCAAGAACATAATGTTAGTAATAGCAGACCATTAAATAGGAAAATTCCAGTTAAAATAAAGAGGTGTCTTTTTGAGATCAAGGCTTAAAACGTGGGTCACTTTGTGTTTTGTTAACATAGTTTTAAAATCCAAAGAAAAATATGAATCGATTTTTTGGTCACAGGGGCACTTTAAATAGTCGCAAGCTCGTGATGCAAGAATTTTCATGAAAGTAAAAATTACGTAATTTGTCTCCCAGGCCCCAGTGAAGGACGGTGCCTACTGGTATTTTTGCGCCTTTTACTGAATGTGCTGGAAAAGCAGATCTTAACAAGTGTTATTAAAATCCAAAAAGAAAATTGGGGGTAACCACGCATTTTTGGAAGATAATTAATCAACATTACATGTAAAAAGCTTTAAAACACAAAGCAATGTAAGGCGTTCTTTTCCAAATTAAAGTTGAATTATCTCTGAAAAATGCATGGTTACCCCCAATTATCTTTTTGGATACCAAGAGCACTTGCTAAGTTCTGCTTTCTCCGCATAGTGTTAAAACCATGCAAAAGTATCCCGGCCTGTATTAATAAGCATCACCCATAGGAAATCCGAGTATCTTGAGATGTGCAGAACATACACAATGTATACGCAATAACAATAGGAGGCACAAATGCTAGATAACTTTACCCACTGGACAAGTCATTATCCAGAGCTTAAAATGCACTTCACATTAAAACCATTACCACGGTTTTCATGCATGCCTTTCCTTAGATGTGCTTAGAATTGCATATTCACAGTTGTGTGAGTAGATACTGAAATATTTGCACAGATTGAAACTGTCAGATAGTGCCTTATCCACTGGCCTGGCCAGATGGTTAATACATTTTACGTTGGACTTCTATGGATGAAGAACACCCCACTCGTCCCATTTAATTTAAGAGTTTGCTTTTGTTGATTGATTAAGAAAAATCTTGAGTTATAATAAATATTTTACTAACAGCAGATTGTTGTGTCATACCATAACTTACAGCTCCTTCTTTATCCAATTCAAATTTTTTCAAATAAAACTAAAAAGAAAACATCAGGCTGTGAAGAAAAAGGCTGGCCTAAATTAGAACAGACTGTAAGAGATGTAACAGCTCACAATGTTTTTTTTTTTTGTCCTTCCTTAACACATTACACAGCAGGCGTTTTGGGATCTTGGAATGTCAACAGCCCAATTTCGATATATTCAAATCCATTCACAGATAATTATTATTATAGGCATCAGCCCTCGTCTTAGTGAAGTAAAACCATGCTCAAACTGTTGACTTAATTCTTCAGCATGAAGGTCGTTTTATTGGTGTAGATGGACCTCAATATGGGTGTATTGAAATTTGGCTATTTTAAATCTTGGGTCAACAAAATGCAGTCATGTAAAGTTTGTCACTTGCAGTCTGGAAATATACCGGTATACTTCTTGAAAGACATTACACCTCTGAAAGGCCCACGTACACCCTACAGGCATTGTGTGCCATGGAACAATAATTTTTATACATAAAAATCCCACCAAAGTGGAAATTTATCCAGTCAGATTGCTATGACAAGCATTTGCGAATTTCCATAACGAAAGCAAACAGTCATCAAAAAGCCTGTCAGTTGATGGTGGGCCCTTAATTAATGTTAAGTATAAGCAAAGTGTTAGCAAGTACATGTCTAGTATGTAAAACATTAGAATTAAAGATTATTTCCACTACAAATAATTCCTCCTTATCAACAGCAGAGTTTTTAATATTGCAGGGTAAGGGTAGTATCAGCTAACCGTAGTGTTAGCAAGTACAGTTTCAGTGATTTGGAACCATAGAAATTATAATTGTTTTGCTTAAGGGTGAAGTCCTGATAGTCGATGTCCACCGACTTGTTTGATTGTAACACTGTGCATACATGTAAATCGACTTATTTGTAGGAATTACCAAGCATTTTACCTCGTCTTGTTGCTGTCAGCAAGTTGAAGCCTTCGGAATGCATACTTGAAGCTTATCAGCATGGTCAGCGAAATTTTGGAGAAAACTATGTAAGTGGGTGGCTGGATTTTAAACAAACTTAAGCGTAGTAAGATTGTCATTAAATTAAATGAAAACAAACAAAGCAAGAACTTGTAACTTGTACTACTAGTGCCTTGTCCCTAAAGCATTTTTTTTCTGACAATTTATATTTAAATGTAAATTGGCCACATTTTTGTTTCTTTTACTGTTCTTTCAACACTTTCTCCATTTTTCATTGGCCCAGATCCACACAGTATTCTAGCCAGCCAACTAAACGACATCATTAGTCCAGAAAGTGGAGGAAGATCAAAAACACACTGAAGACAAAGACATCAAAGGGAACTAAGTCTTGTTTAGTTTTTGAGCTTATCTTCTTAGGGAAAAAAAAAACAACAATAGGAAACTCTAATGACAGCAGAGGAATTTCACCATGATCATCCAATGTCTTTTATTTATTTTAACTATTAATCGTTGTATCAAACATATGTGTTGGAGTGCTAAATGAAGCAACAACAACTTACATGGTCTGATGGAGGCTGTATTTGCAAGGCATGTCTTAATTGTAAAACTTTCAATTTATTCAAAGTGTTAAGTGTATATTTCAGTTTTTTTGTGTTCTTTTTAAAAGGTTCAAGAACTAATAGAAAAATCCAATGAACCAAAGGTGTGCTTCTTCTCTCTTTTTTATGTTATAATTTTTGTTTTTTAGAATCTGTCAATGCAAGGTCTTGGTAGTAGAAAGTGATTTTGCCAGTTTCTGATTTTATGTACGAGAAAGACACAATCATTTGATAGTAATGCAAATTTTTTCCTTTCAGCTTTTAGAATTAAAGGATATAAAGTGGCATTTCATAGGTCACTTACAGAGTAACAAATGCAACAACCTTGCTGGTAAGGATGTCTGTTTAATAAGGTCTGACAGGGTGCATTGTAAGGTAGAAGTTAAAATCGGAATTTTATTTCTTATGTCATTGCGGTTGTTAGGTGCATGAGTGTACCTCCACTTGATCAGCCAATTGCATGGTAAACTGTATGTACCAGTAACATAAAATTTTATGCAAGTTAGTATAAATAATGATAAAAATAAAGTGCTGGTAGAAGAGTACTCAGTGGTACCACAAAAGCTTAAACACAAAGACGAACTATAAAAGGCACGGTGCCTTAGGTACATGCAAATGATTTGTTAAAATTAATAATCATCCATGGATGCAACTGAGCTTTGTGATAATTTGTGCAATGAAAAAGCCCCTTTAATATGGCAATGTGTCCATAATCTGTCATTAAAATGTTGCTTATTATTAATTATTTTTTTAAAATCCCTTTCCCTTTTTCTCACGCTAGAAATATCTTTTAGGGCTTCCGTCTCTGTGTTGCTGTTTGTTGATCACCATCTTGGATAATTAATCAGTTGTGCTTCAATGAATTCAAACAAAAGCACAGCATGAAGCCAGCCCTTTTATAGTGTCTTCGTGTTTTAGGAGCAACTGACAACAACAAACTACCTGATAAAATTGCATGAACCCTTTTTTGTTAAGTTTACAGTGTTCCAGAGTCTAAGAGGCAGGGTACACACAGGAAGGCTAAAGGAGTCTTGCTGTGGTCATTACCACATTATGTCTCGACACCATTTTGTCAGTTCTTTAATTTTGTCACGACAGGCTTTTTAACCCAGACAACAGGAGATAGGAAAGCATTTTCCTTTTCTGTGATGATATCACAAAGTACACCAAGGGTTTTCTTCCTGGCAAGCCTATTTTTGATGCAGTCAAATGTAATTTAACTGAGTTAACAACTAGGAGCACAAGTTTTACCTTTGCGGTCAGCGGTTTGTTTGATATGTGCATGTGCCAGGATTCTTCGTGTTCTCAGTCCATATAGTGCGTTGTAGCAGTTTTGTTGGCGTTTTAGTTAGCGTTTTCTGAGCGTGGGGACTCCTTGGAGGCTGTCTCCCCTCGCTTGTCCCTCCCTTTCTTTCCACTGTTTTATCAGTGTGAAGGGTGCCTGTTTTTCTCCTTCTGCGTGGGGGCTCATGGCTGGGTTGCTTGGATTTGCCAGCCGTTGGCCAGGAGCAGTCTCCATCTAGGAGCTGGCTGCCAATAGTGGCACCCAACCTCCACTTTGCGAGGCAGTTGTTAAATAGCATTTAAGAACTTGGACACAGAGGAGGGTTATTTCATTTTTAATTATAAGCATTTTGCAAAGGAAGTGCAAACCAAAGGATCTTTTAAGTTTTTAAGTTAAGAGACAAAATTAAAGTCTTAAAAAAGTGTTGGATCTGACCTAAAAAAAAGTTTTTAAAAAACTTAATTTTCGGCAACGTTCTGTTAGCCTTCATAACTCATGAGAGTAAAATGACGAGATGAATAATTAAAAGAGCTTAAGGCATGTTTTGATCCCTTAAGGGGCACAATAAAAGGCAAATGGGCCTTAGGGAGAGGCTGGTGTTCATTTACAGCATTGGTATTTAGCACGGAATGCCAAGATTCTAAGAATAAACGTTTCTGTTGGTTGCTAACACCACGCTCTAATAATTCTACGTAGTTGGCATGGATATAGTCAAGAACAACGCATTGTCAGTGATCAGAAAGCCAATGGATATCCGGCAAAATTCATCAAGATGGCATGCAAAGAGAAAGAGAGAGAAACAAGATCAGAAGTGGCACAACAGCTTTCGCCTCAATCCCGTATGTTAAAGGAGTCTCTGAAAGAATCCTGGCCCAAGAGAATGTTAGGACCGCTTTTCGTCCGATCAAAACACTTGGTGATGTGTTCAAGAAACCTAAAGAGTGCCCAAGCGAGAGTCAAGTGACTGGACTTGTGTACAAAGTCAGGTGTAGATCGTGTCCATTTCTATACATTGGTGATAGCAAAAGATCTTGGAATTCTCGAGGGGCAGAACACAAGCCTGGCACAAGAGGAAACAATGAAACAGCAATTTAACAGCACGCGCAAGCTACTGGACATGATATCCATGCCAACTATGTAGAATTACATGTATTAGAGCGTGGTGTTAGCAACTGACTGAAAAGTTTATTCTTAGAATCTTGGCATTTTGCACTAAATACCAATGCTGTAAATGAACGCCAGCCTCTCCCGAAGGCCTATTTGCCCTTTAGTGTGTCCGGTAGGGATCAAAACATGCCTTAAAAAAGCTCTTTTAATTATTCATCTCGCAAACAAAATGTTGCTGAAAATTTAGTTTTTAAACTTTTTTTAGGTCAGATCCAACACTTTTAAAAGATTTTAATCATGAACACTGACCAAGCAAAACGAATCGCACACCAAGCGCAACAACGCTGCCGTTAATGTTGTGGGCACAGCACAGACACCCAGAAATCCAGGAATCTGTGCATCTCAAATGAACATGATTAGAATGACTGCCTTGCAACCTCGGCAGCAACCAGCATTTAGAGAAGTTGTAACGCAACGTTCTGCAAGTCAGTCTGCAGTCTGTTTTGTCTTAACTATTGTAGGTGTGCCTAACTTGTTTATGGTAGAGACTGTGGACAGCGTCAAGCTTGCAAATACACTGAACTCCTCATGGGGCAAGCAGAACAAACCAGACCCTCTTAATGTTATGGTACAAGTCAACACTAGCCAAGAAGAAAGTGAGTAACACTCATCCTGAGCGAGCTCTGTCTTAAATGTGACTCTTAGTGAAGGATCAAGCACCAAGCAAATTGCCTGACCTCTGGCTGTATTTTTGTTTTCATGGTCTCATTTTCCCAGAAGCCCTTCAAACTAATGCAGTTGGGTTAATAGACCAACTTAGCTTTGTACCCAATTCTAATCTCTGGGGGTTGTATTGTATTTGCATTTTAATGTAGTACCAGTAGGTATTCACATTTAAATGTGATATGAAAATACCTGGAATGAAACTGTTTTATTCCCAGATGGAATACAAAGGGTACAATATTGAGTTTGCTAATTTGGTCTATGACAACATGCTGGCAGAGATAGATGACAACACTGTAAACTCCATGCACAGCTCTTTGGGAACAGTGTGTGGGTCCTTTTTCACCCCACAGAGCAGTACAAGCAGGATCTGGAATTCTCTACCTACCTACATTAGAGACAATTCTCTTTCACTCGCTTCGTTTAAAAACAAACTTATTGAATATTATACAAATGCTCTCTTGAACATTTACAACCCGGACAATCCTAAAACATGGAAATCTGTTTGTCCTAAATGTAATATGGCCCGACCCCTTGTCAAAGATGTAACTTGCTGTTTTTAACTATTAAGCTTAATATTTTTGTAATTCAGTATTTATTTTTGGGACCACAGTAATTGGTTATGCTGTTTAGGCCTCCCTGCCCCTAGCCTGCTTGCAGGCGGTAGTTGTTGTGTCGCCACGAAACACTATCAGACGCCATATTGGAAGAGCGTGGGATAGGTCTGGGCCCCGTGACAAAACAACGGGGTGGGGAGTGGGAAGAGCGGAGAGAAGTTTTTCTCTCTCCTCTCCGCCCCCCTCACTTGCTCGCTTTGTCGACCCTCAACCCGGCCCAGACCTAGCCGCGCGAATCCAAGATGGTGACCTCATTACGAATTCTGGTTTTTCGACCATCCAACCGCCTGCGTGCAGGCTACCCTGCCCCACATTTGTTGGGACGAAGTTAAGTAAAATAAAATAAAATATGTTTGTGAGATGGGACCTATGCTTTATAGCTCCTCCAAGAAGACTTAAAAGTCTAACCATTAGTAAATGCAGATGACACTTTACAAAGGCAGGCACACGTTCTTGTTATGTAAGACCGTGGGTGATGATCCAACCATCTTGTCTTGTCTGCCCTTGTAATCAAAAAAATTTAAATCAATAAGTATTGGTGTAACTAACATTAATATATTATTTTTTTGGACCTATCACTGCGACTGTGGTTTTTTCCAAATACCGTAGTTATTCTTGGAAAAGAATTGCAGTCGCTGAGGATTCGATATTTTGCATTATGCGAATGAGGTACAATGTACCTCACATCAGCTTTAAGCACTATAGTTTCTTGTCATTTATGTCCGGTGTGCTCAAGCTGGACTCCTCTTTGACGGGAAGCTATTTCTGGTCCAGAGTTGAGGAGAAATCTCTATAATATTGATTAGTCTCCATAATATTTTGATGTCTGGTGTTTATTGGCAGACAAGGGTGGCTGCTCTAGGAATCAGTGTGTGGAACTAGTCAAGCACATCAACTCTAATTGCCCTAACTTGAAATTCAAAGGACTCATGACCATTGGTGAAATAAATTATGACTGGAGTCAGGGGGATAATCCTGATTTTGTGGTAAGTTGAACATTTTTCATTTTATTCATATGGTGGCTGCAAATTGCGAATTTGCAAATTGTACGTACCGTAGGAAAATGTAACAGACCGTTTTTCGAGGACTTAAATCGAACTTATTCCAAGTAATATTATTCTGATCAAATGCAGCAAGTGCATACGTCTCGATGAACCATTTAAAATAAGTTTCCGATCGTTTCGCCCATAAGTCCTTTGCCCTCCAAGACGATTCGCCCACAGTGAAGATTCGCACGTAAAAGCCAAATGCAGATGTGTTGAAATAACTGAAGCGATATCAATGAAATAACCGAATGACCCAAATAAAAGGCAGGATAAACGCTTGCGGCCTTGTTTATTTGCGTAGTAATTCAATCGAACTTGTTAAGCAACAGTTCAAAGCAATTACGTAAAACGAGATCCAAAGTAAAATCCGGGCAACAGAAATGAGGATCCTGCGGTTAATTCATGGCGTGACAACGAGAGAGACAGGTGAAGAAACGAGAATGTCACACAATCTCTGTCCTTTAAATCCCCACTAACAGTCATCAAAAAGATGGCTTGGCCAGTATTGAGAATGCCTGACACAAGAGGCAAGAGAGTATTACAACTGGAAGCTAAAGGAGAAAAAATTGTTGGAGGACTAAATCACGCAGACTACCCAAAGGGAGAAGAAAGATTTCGAATATTGAACGCCCGGCTTTCTTACAGGCGCCAGGGTGACAGCAGTGCGATTATGACTAAAGCGTACAATAGTATTGACCGATTTAGGGGTTGGCTTGACTGCAGAATACCCTGCCACCTCGAAGCCGTACCCCTGAAAAGGTTGGATACGAGGTTGGAAAGCCTATAGTGAGATTGGATACGCGGATACGGAGTCGTTTTCCTGGTTCCCAGTATTTTTCCTTTCTGAAGGGCAAAACAAAAAGAGCGAAGGAGATTGATGAAAATTTATTTCTCCTTAAAGTACGATGCTCGAGCGAAACAGAATTATGTATATTAATTAAAGCGCGATGATCGAGTGAAAAACAATGATGTATTCTAAAGCGCGATCAATCTCCCTATTGATACGTATTTCTCGTTCTTAAAGAGCCATGATCGAGTGAAAACAACTGTGTCTCGTTAAACGCGATCAATCAGTGATTAGGCCTAAGCACTCATTTAAAATTTTAGCTTTCATTTTACGGTTCGGTGAACTACACTTTTTACGAGATCGTGTGAAGAGTATAGCACTCCTTTACTGATTATGCCTAAGCGCTTCTTTCAGTGATTAGGCCTAAGCACTCTTCTAAAATTTTAGCTTTCACTTTACGGTTTGGTTAACTACGCGTTTTACGAGATCAGAATATACTTAGATGATTACCTGGGGAAGGGTGGTCTTTTCGACTGCGTATCCGCGTATCCACTTCAAAGTATACTTAGGACATCACTAGGGGAGGGGTGGTCTGTCGACTGCGCATCCGCGTATCCACTTCAGAATATTCTTAGAAGATTACTCGGGGAGGGGTGGTATTTTCCACTGCGTATCCTAATATCCAGCCTCTTTAGAGCTGCAGCTTCAAAATGGCAGAGTATTCTGCAGTTACGGGTCAAAAAGCAAGTATTTCTGTGTTCGTTCGGGCGCAACGTTTGAGAACGAGAATTATCGAGTATTTAAGTTTTGCGTTGTGTTCGTTCGGGTGCAAACTCTTTTAGAACGCACAATCGTAACAATTTGAGAATCGTATAACCGGAACAATGGGAAAATCGGAGAATAAAAATGGGTATAATCGGAAGAACAATCGGAAGAATTGTTCGTGAAAAGAGAATCTAAAGAATCGGAGAATCGGAAGAATCGTATGTCAAAACTGATATTTGCTATTCTCCGATTTAGCCATAACCGTACCCTTCTGAAGAAGGCAAGAATGAAAGCCTGGGAAAATCCGTCCGCGTGCAAGTTGCCATTGGTTGGTTTAACTTTTACTTCTCATTGGTTGATGTTGCATGGGCTTTGATTGCTAAACCATGCTTGTGGTTTTCTCCTAGACCTTGGTGCAGTGCCGTAAAGACGTTTGCGAAAGGCTTAATCTAAAGGTGGAAGATGTTGAATTGAGTATGGGAATGTCGAGCGACTTCGAAAATGCGGTAAGAACGTACCATCGTCGATCATTGATGCAAGTGCATTGTACAGTGACATAATCCGTGATTAGTGAATGTGTTTAGAGAAAGTAGTAAGGGTTTCGAAGAGAGAGAGAGAGACTCCCAATTCGGCTTCATATAGGATGTGTGATTTCACTTGACATAACAGTTCTTATTCAAAGGGTTCTTTGATCTCGTCGAAAAACGGTCCAGATCACGTTAGCGAACGCTAATAATTTTCAAAGGAATGAGGATTGGGAGTACCGTGTTTTCGGAGGCGTTCACGGCTCGCAAGCAGCAGGCACGCTTGGTCTCAAGAAATTTGAACAGATTTGAAAGTATGGCGCTGTCACATAATGTTGCAAATACATTCCACAATGAAATTGCTTGTAACGGCAGCACCACACGACCTATAGCTTTTAGTCTCGTTAATTGGCATAAGTAAGTTAAGTAACAGCAGTAGAATAGAATGACGTAGGATTGTTATAAACTCCTTAGGCCCGTTTTAAATGTCGCACTTTAAATGTGCCGAATCTAATACAAATGAGAAAAATCTATTGTTTTCGCTTATTTGCATTAGATTCGGCACATGTAAAATGCGACGTTTAAAACGGGCCTTAGAAGAATATTTCGCGCTATTACATACAACAAGTTGGAAGGAGAAATTCAACTTTACATAAGATTGTAAATTTATGCGTAGGTAATGCATTGCTTGTCGATGGATATTATCTTCGCGTTTGAGAATCTCGCAATGAAACATGGGTAAAATGCGGTGCTCAATAGCCTGCGAACGCAGACGTATTTCCGGTGGTCGTTTCTCTCCTCCGAATAGTAACGACCGCCGGAAATACGTCTCCGTTCGCAGGCTAGTGCTTTTAAGCACTAGCCTGCGAACGCAGACGATTAAAATGCGAACGCGGACTGATTAAAATCAGTCACTGAAAAACTATGACCCCATTAATCACTCACTGAATAACTACGTCCCCATTAATCACTCACTGAAAAACCCCCATTAAATGTCTCCAAATGATACCGCAACAAACAAGCGCTCAGTTCAATTCCCAAATAATGCGGAAGTTAGGGTAAAGTATACTTTCGTTTCTTGAAAAAAATATTCACAATTTCCTCACCATACCGCTCAAAAATGTATATTTCTTCGGTAGATTTTAATGGGAAGTACCAACGTGCGAGTTGGCAGTACCATATTTGGTGCGAGACAACCTAAACGACCAACAGACGAGAAGAAATCCCAACAAAGTACCTAGGAAACAATGACATTAGACGTAACTATCGAACAACTCCAAAGGGAACAGAGACGATCAGTTTGAAAGGAAACTTCATGCTCAACCAGATGAGTACGTATGTTGTACTGTGAAGGAAGTATTTGAACTTCGATTACCGAACTTTCAAGTGGGGATTATCTGTAGAAGACCTTGAGTTTTATGGGGTTGACCCATATGCAGCAAGCCTGTGGACGGACCTGACGATGATGGTCTATCATCCGTCGAATTGATGATGTTGATGTAAAGAATGAAGACTACTTCCTTGCTATTTTAACCTCTAGCATCTCAGTTGCCATCGAAGCTTTTGTATATTCAAATAGTTAAGGAATTTATTTGTATGTAGAGAGTCTTTCTATTTTGACAGTATAATGGATACCTCAATGATTTTAATGTTTTTTTGTTTTTTGTTTTTTTTTTGTGAAGGCTTCAGAGGGTTTTACTTAAGGTCACTTGCTGTACCAAGGCTACTTGAATCCAGGAGCCCACGAATGGGAACCTCCCTACGCACAATATCCTTGAGTCGACCTTTGCGCTTATTATTCTATTTTTAGAACTAACCCTTCAGCGGGAGACTTTCATTTACATCAATTTACGTCAATTTGCATACATTGTTTTTGCTGTTTTTGCCTTTGTTTGACAAACTCTTTATTCTGATTGGCTATTCTAAACAGTGCGTGCAGAGCCGAAGAACTCGTAGCGTTCTAAAAATAGAAAGATAGGCGCAAAGGTTGACTCAAAGGGCTTGTATGGGAGAAGCAAGCTCCCATTCATGGGCTCGTGTGGAATCTATGTCCAGGAGGAGTCAGGGTGGCTTAGTGGTCGGTCCTCCCACCACTGCGAGCCGGGCTGAGTTTCAGTCGATCTCAACCTTACTTGAGGGTTTTTCTCCGGGTACTCCGGTTTTCCTCCCTCATCAAATGCGACTCACAGCTAATTAACGTCCAGCTGTGGTGCT
>NC_090885.1:59584979-59614979 GCF_036669925.1 Montipora capricornis
GGTTCACATCCTCGCACATAAACGGTGATGAATTGCACCATGAAGTAATAATATCAGGTGTTTTATTGCCGGACTATCGTTTTGGAAAAGGTACAAGCTATGCATTAGCAGATCTTAAGGAAAATGTAGCAGGCAAGGTTTGAAAGGTCTCGTTGCCATTACGGGAACGTAATCAATGTTGTCACGTTCAAAACTGACCGATTGGACCTCAGACGGTAGGATCCAGGGAAAAGTGACGTCAGAGGCTCACTAGCTTAAAATTTCAGCGTGTGAACACAGCTTATTATATAATTATGAAAAGCGTGAGTTTAAAAGTCTGAAAGCCCAAAAGCCCCGTGCTGCATATTAATTCTACGTACACACGTATTGCATTCTTAAACTAGTGAGCCTTTGACGTCATTTTCTCCCGGATCCAGCTCTCTCAAGAACATAATGTTAGTAATGGCGGACCATTAAACAGGAAAATTACAGTTAAAATGAAGAGGTGTCTTTCTGAAATCAAGGCTTAAAACGTGGGTCACTTGGTGTTTTGTTAACATAGTTTTGAAATCCAAAGAAAAATATGAATTGATTTTTTGGTCACAGGGGCACTTTAAGGGGCTGTGTCACAAAATTTAGCCAAATTCAGGGACTGGGAACTGGCAACGAACCGAATCAAGCGAATCGTAAAAATAACTGCTTTAAACATCGAAGGAAGGTTTTAAGTGTTAATACAGCAAACACTAAAGGAGAAAAATTGTTAAAATGAATTGCAATTGGGGTTATTGACAACTGGTTAGCCAAATGGTTTTTCAAATACAAGATTTGATGGAAAAGAGTCCTAGGGTGGATTCGAACCTATAACACCTGTCACACTAATCAGATGCTCTAGAACTCACTGGAGAGTTAAGAGTTAGGTCGTTTATCTACAATCAGTGGAAAAACTCTTGGGACACTCCATTTTGAGGTTTTCTTACTGAGTTTGAAAAATAGCCCCCTCCCCCCCAGAACAATGTTGCCAATAGTGAACATACATTTCCTTGTCTATTTCAACATTGATTGGGGGGAGGGGGGGACTTGTATTTTGAAGCTTTCAGTGGAATTTTGACAGTTACGCTTATTTTCTGACGTCTGAGAGGTTTTCAGGCACATTCTGACACTAGCGTCCCAACTACTTTTGCCACTGATTGTAGGTCCTGTATGGACAATGTGTCCCACCGGTCTGCCGGCTCTACAAAGTCGTGCGCCTCAGTTTATACAAACGTGACATTACACCTTACCATTAAATCGTGTAGAAATCTAAAATGCGAAAATAAACCCTTCTGTGGTTTACCTTTACTCTTGCGAAAATAGGTAAAAAATAATGGTGAATTGAAAACTGTGTTCGGCCACCTTAAATGCTGTATGTTCGACAGACATTTTTTCTGTCACGATGCTTTGAGTTTGGTTGTTTAAAAGCAATTTCTGGCTAAACAAAATCAACTGCACTTCCGTGACCCAGTCCCTTAAGTCACAAGATAAATTTTTAGTATGTTAAATCCTTTGCTCCGCGCAGCAAAAGAGAGCCTATTCTCGAATTAGATTTCGCGTTCCGTTGTCGCTGGATTGCGTTCCAGGAGCGACGGAAATGAGCCCTTTTCCTATATATTAATATCCAGCTTGGCATCGAGGCCTTGGGGCATCAAACAAAGGAACTTGAAGAAGCGTGTGGACATGTTTATTCAATTTTCTTTGTTTTATTCCCCCAAGCCTCAGTGTCAAGTGGCATATTAAAAAATGGGAACAGTGACGTCACAATTATTCCCGTGTTTTTCGGAAATCCTAATTCGATTTCTCGGAAAAGTTGGCCACAGTTCATTGGCTGATGGTATTGTATGATTAATAAAACATGTACTTCCTTGGTGAAATCCCTTAGTATAGTGAAAAGAAAAGTTTGCAGCGTTTAAAAAGATTTAAACCAATTTTTACAGACTATATAGCTCTTTGCGGACATCATTGCTTAACAGAGTTGATCGACCGACAGAGTCTACATTGGAAACTCGAATATTCGCAACCATTCGCAGGTAAGCTCATTTAGTAATCATCAATAATAAGCCCATCGTGTTGTAAGCTTGGTTTACTTCAGCCCCTGCAATTCGAACGGCGATCCTTGCAATTGATTCGGGAAAACACTTCCTCTCCAATTGCTAGCGATTTCAAAAGCGCTTTAAGACTTGTTTGCCTTAAGACAAGTTTGATCATTTTATTTCAGTCGCCATCCTCAGACAGTCAGTCGTATGATTATTCTACGAGGAAAGCATTTATATTGTCCAGCGAAGTAAAATTTTCGTGCTCGGTGATACGTTTACAGCTCATTCGTCGGTTTTTATAGCGGTAGAAAACTACATGACTGTACTGGATAAGCATTCCCGTTTCTACAATAGTTACGTTAGATATTCTTATATAGCGTATTTCCACAGTTCATTGTTCCTCAGTCTCTTGATTGTTTTGATTTCGAAGATATGAAGAAGGAACCAAACCTAGCGTAAAGTGAACTGACTCCTTAATATTTATGTCTGATGAAATAAAATCACCGATCTCGTACATAAACCGGAAGTACACAATGAGTGTTACGCTTTCGATTTCGTTCCAGGTTTATAAAAATCGGTAACCCAAGCCCAAGATGTAACAATTTTTGTAGGATTCATACGCATTGACTATAGAGGGTACCGTCAAAAAGTGAGAAATTGGTTCTGAAAATCTGCGGCTGGTGTTTTGCGATATAATTTAAAATAGAGAGCGATAAGATATGAAAACCGGCTTGAAATGAATCGACAAAACAGCCGATCAGAAGCTACTACACAACAGAAGAAAGGTGAGAAAATGTTATCGCCATATTCCCACACCTTTGTCTCGTTGTCATGATCTCTCGGTTTTCCATACAACTTAGTCTCGAGGATTGCCTGCTGCGCGCTAGCAGATGTCTCTTCGCTGCGCTGACGAGTACGGGCCTTGGACGGCACGCTCCAAACCGCTTGCCGCATGATAATTTTGCTGACTGTCACTTGAGTAGGGAATCTCGGAGACTGAACTTGGGCAGCCTGGGCGAAAGTTGGCGATTACCGTTGTTCTTTTATGGTAAATACAGATAAGCTTTTAAAAGAGAGCAAATAAGCCTTATTTTCACCGGCGTCAGTTGAAGAATCCATTTCGGTTGAAAGTGGAGGTCATTCAAATGAAATAACTAGATAGGGTAATGGAAAAACTCTTTTCAAGTTGAGATCTCTTTGCAATTTTATCCTTTCTGCCTTGCTGTGAACACGACAACATGGTCAGTTAGATGTAAAAGTCTCTTAAGAAGAAACTCAATAGACAAAGGCGATAGTCATATCCCAATTTGAAGATCATTTTGAAGCACGGACTCGATTCATCCAGTCACTTCCACTCTCTTTCCGTGCGCCGCAAAGATTTTTTTGGCCTTTCTGTAATGTGCTGAGTGGTTGAAGTAAGTACAGCACACAATTGTGTGGCAGGAGCTGAGACTGTGGACACTTGCCTTCCCCGCACTTAGAAAATTCAAAGAGGAGGAAAGAACGCAGTGTTATATCGATCGAATAAGCGGCAATCATCTCCCGTCAACCGCGAGCATAATACTGATACGTAATGTTTCAGTGCTATCGTCAGGTAACTTTTTTCTTTGTTGCTAGCACCTTCGATTCTTTGTAGCGCTTCATTTGGAAAAGTCCGGGGTTTTCGATATTTTTCAGCTAGAGTCTGCAGGAACGATATCGCCCGTGTCTGCGTAAAGAGAAGAGATCCGAAGCTTCTTGTAGTTTGGAATTAAAACAAATAAACAATCTGTGATTCGTGGCGAATGAGACGTTAATCCAAAGTTAATTCTCTTGTTACAGGAACCATGAGTTTGAGCGATCATCTAATGGCTCTAATTTGAAGGCAATGGGGTTACGTTAGCCGTGAAACGTCAAGAAAAGTTAGTAACCGTTAGGCGTGAAAATGACAACAACAAAAAAAAGCATTAGCCGTGAAAAAAATTATAAGCATTTGGCGTGTTTATTTTTTAAGTTTAAAAAGTGGAATAGGGAGTATTAAGAAATATTTAGAGACTTCAGAGCACTCGACACCGTTTTGCCGTCTTTGCTCCACTCTCTTAGGCCCTGTTTACAAGGAGTGAGGGTAACCCTAGCACTTGGGTTACCCTAGCACTCACACATTTCTTTTTTTTTTTTCATCAACGTGTTTCCAAGGCAGTTATGGTTATCCTGGCTCTAGGTTAACCCTATCTGAGTGCTATGGTTACCCTAGCTGCCTTGTAAACGCTCTGCTAGGGACAACTCCCCTACACGGGACAACTTTTTAGCGGTTTCCATTGTGTTTGCGATACTGGCGGTTACCAAGCACACAAAATTGTCTCGGGTGGTAGGGTAACCCTACCAGTGAAATCCTCCTGCTAGAGTCACCCTAGCAGTAGGGTTACCCTAGCAAAATTAAGGGTTACCCTACTGTAGCACTAGGGTTACCCTATCTGCTTGTAAACAGGCTTGTCTGACAAGACAAAACAAGTCCCAAATAACCGCCCATTTGGAGGACGGTGTTGTCAAACTGATGTAAGTTGCATTGTGATGACCAATGACTGTGTGTACTAAGACTCCACTAACTAACACAGAGAACGCGAAAAAGCAAAAACAGTGTAGTTCCATTTTCAACCAGGAATATTTCTTTGTTTTTCATGTACGTTGAAGGCTATGTCACGCAAAATGGTGAAATTTCTTGACACCCAAAATGCCCAAAAAATAGAATGAAACATTGCAATTACTTCTTAAAACTGCACTGAACAATGGACATAAAAGAAATACAGAAAAAGGAAAGAGAGGCATGGATGAACACAAATGGATAAGATTGAAACGGATTGCATTCGGGTAATCTTAAAAAGACGAACCGACGTTTTTCAAGTTAATGGCAAATCGCCTGGATAAAGGTCGTTTTTGCTCAGAATCATCTTGTTTGTGATGTACCGAGAATTTCATCAGTAAACGAATTCCAAGTTACCATTTTCGAATTTAAACTCGTGAATAACTGAAGATTTTACCTTTACCCTTGACGGGAAAAAAAATACCGTTAGACGTGAGACAGCAATTTTGTTAACCGTTACCCGTGATATAGATCCTTCCAGTGAGACTCTCTCGAGTGGTTTTTTTTTTTCGGACCTGGTGCCCGTTTCTCGAAAATCCCGAAAATTTTCGGGCCCGAAAAACCATTTGTGAACTTGCTAACCGCTTGTTCAGGAAAGCCGATCTTTTAACATATTTTCAAGGTAGCAAAAAGCACAATGACGGTGAAGTTTGAGTAGTCAAATCCTCTCCGTTCTTGAGATACAGAGGGAATTGTGACACCCGAAAATGGCCCGTTAAGTTTCCGGACTTCCGAGAAACAGTCCACTGGGGCCCGTTTCTCGAAAATCCCGAAAACTTTTAGGGCCCGAAAAATCATTTGTGAAACTGCCAACCGCTTTTTTTGGAAAGCCGATCTTTTTACATGTTTTCAAGGTAACAAAAATAAAAATGAATGTGAAGTTTGACGACTTAAATCGTCTCCGTTCTTGAGATACAAAGGGAATTGTGACACCCGAAAATGACCCGTAAAGTTTCGGGACTTTCGAGAATCAGTCCCCTTGGGCCCGTTTCTCGAAAATCCCGAAAATTTTTAGGGCCCCACGTACTAGCTATAGTTTACGTGAAAATTTCTTTTCCGCTGTGATCATGCATCTCTTCATTGCACATTGATAGGCAAGCTGACAACACTTGGCAACACATATCTCAGAAGAGAGATGTGTGAATTGAAAGCTTCACGCCAAAGGAGCCTGCTATAATGATATTTTTCTGGACTGAAACAAAATGACAAAAACTTACTTCAAAAGGTACTTGGATTTTTTTCCGCTCGAAATCCGATTATATTATTTTCTTTTTGTTTCCATAGATCATCTCTTGGTGATGGACAACTGGGAAGCCCTGCGCGGAGTCGCACGCGAGCAAACGTGGCACACTGACCCTGTTAAGCGACCTCACTCCTTTGGTTCCCTCGAGAGTGGCACAGTCGGAGGCAGAGGTAGGGGGCGTGGAAGAGGTGGGCGCGGAGGAGGAACTCGTGGAAGAGGGGGACGCGGAGGAGGAACTCGCGGAAGAGGGGGGCGAAGTGAAGGAGGGTCCTCAGAACGACCTCGCCAAGTTAGGCTTGGATTTAAAGCACTAGAGGAGCTGGATACCAAAAATCCTGATGAAATCATTCTTGATTTAACATCCACCCGATGTTTTCCTGCTACAGAGTTTTTGCTCCAACAGTCGAGCATGAAGGATGACTGGATCGTTCTGATCATAAGCATCCTTGCCAAAGCGTGCTCTTGCAGCTCTAAGGAATATCTTATTAAGTTGCTAAACCTACTACCGAAATCCCCATTCTTTGCGCACCATCTAAGAACGTTCCTCAATAGGCTAAGTGCTTGCAGAATACCTGCCACAAACATCGCTACTTTTTTAAACAATGTCATAAAAATCATGAACGAATTGCTACGGAGATTTCCGAACTGCTATGCCGATCTTCCAGTGCCTGAGTTGTACTGTGGCGTCAAGATTTTGCTCGACACGGAACAGATAGATGGAAATCAGGTGGATGGAAATTCTCTCTTAAACGACGCGGAAGAGCTCTTCAAACTAAGAACCAAAAAGGCGGAAGACTTAAAGAAACGGGAGGAAGAAAAGCAACAGAGAAGAAGACCACGGAGAGATGGTAGGATTTCGTTTTATCCCTGAACACAAGGTCATTCCCAGGGCCCGCTCTCCCCCCAATGAAAAAGCCCTAGAGAACGAGGTTGGCTAGATTGGTGCTCTCGACCAGTTTAGTTCTTGAATGATTGCCTTCAAAAGTATTTAAGTGGCTGGAAGTTGATAAACTCCTCTCTACTGGTTTCATGGGTAGGGTCGTACCTCTTGTTGAACACTATATTTCATTGGCCGTATAGTGTCGTACTTCCTATTGTTGTCTGTGCTAAATCCTATCTTTGTTCGTTCGGTTCTTTTGGCCACTCCTGAAGCCCATTCAAAGGGGTACGACACGACCCGATTTCATGGCCACAGAGTCATTGTGAGTGAGTGAACGAGTGAGCGACTGATTAAATGACCACCATTTTAACCTCTAAAGTCCTGGCTACACGCTCAAACATTGTTACAAAACATTTGTTGGATCAACAATTTTATTACAGAAGTATAAAGATTTACGTACACTTAATGATGAAAAAAAAATTACACACGATGTTTTTAATATCAGCCTTTTCATTGGTCAGACAATTTTTGTTTCAGTTGTGCAAAATTGTCGTATCGGCCTTTTGATTGGCTAATATTATGTTGAACTTTGGCACGAGTGGCCCTTACACCGACCGCGGGAGTAACACTTGCAAACATGGGGGCCGACGGGTGTATGGTGGGCGAAGTTTTTGATCTTTTGTTGTTAGAAGATCTTAAAAAGTTTTTGAAAGTGCTCTGGCGATGTATGGAAGGTAAAGATTTCTTTTATTTCAAAAATATTTTGCTATAGACCTTATTGGTAAATGGCGGTCAAATTTATAATTCTTTTGTCCAAGTGCAAATTAGCCTAAACTCGTTCGTTTACGCGATCCTTCACAACTCGTGAATAAAAATTGTACGCACTCACCAACCGTGAAATAATCCATATTTGTGACGTGTATTTATAACGTTTAGTGTCGTGTCGTATCGCCTCTTGGATCCACAGCTACTTTGAGAATTTTATGGCGAAATTCATGATCAATAACAGGACAGACGCATGAAAAACTGACATCAATTCGTTAAACAGAAAATACGCCATCATAAGGTTGCGTGACTAACCCTGGTGAAAATCCTTAAAGGATCTTTAAAGATCTTCAAAGATCTTCAAAGACCTGACAAAGATCTTTAAAGATGAAGATCTTCACAGGATCCTTGAAGGATCTTTAAAGGATCTTCAAAGATTTTCTAACATTGAGGACTCTTGGGATACTTCATCAAGATCCTTGAGGAAATTATCAGGATCTTGCAAAGATCTTACCAAGATCCACACACAAAATCTTGGAAAGATTCTTTTAGGATCCTTAAAGGATCCTCATACAATCCTTGAGGATCTTTCGAGGATCCCTTTAAAGTTTCTTTCAAGATCACTATAAGGATCCTTCAAAGATCCTCAAAAGATCCTAGTATGATCTTTAAGGATCCTGTCAAAGATTTTATTAAGATCCTTTCAAGGATCCTTTTAAGATCCTTGTAAGATCCTCAGTCACTCTTTGAGGATCTTCAAGGATCCTTTTGAGGATCTTCAGAGGTATCTTGAAAAGATCTTTATCAGGATCCTTAAAGATCCTATGAGGATCCTTCAAGGATCTTAAAAGGATCCTTAAAGTGATCTTGAAAGGATCTTTGTTACGATCCTTGAAAGATCCTATGAGGATCCTTCAAGGATCCAAAAAGGATCCTTATAGTAATCTTGAAAGGAACTTCATTAGGATCCTTGAAAGATCCTATGAGGATCCTTCACGGATCTTAAAAGGAACCTTAAAGTGATCTTGAAAGGATCTCCGTTAGGATCCTTGAAAGATCCTATGAGGATCTTTCAAGGATCTAAAAAGGATCTTTAGAGTGATCTTGATCCTTCAAGGATAAGGATCTTATAAGGACCTTTTTAGGAGTGAAGTGTATAAAATCCCTAAAGATCCTATGAGGTATTACGTACATGTACCCTCAAGCATCGTTAAGGAACCAAACTTTGAACATAAAAATAATCACGCTGTACACGAATCAATTAAAACGAAAACGTTTATTCTGATGTAATTCACTGATTGTCGGAAATATCAGTAACAGATTACCTTGTTTGATGAACTCGTAATAGCTGCAGGCCGGGCCAGAAGCAATATGAAACAATATACTCTCGAAATATCAAAGAATTCGTGTCAGCACATAATCCTTTAAAAAAATACCAGGGCTAAAATACAGAATTCAGGGCCACATCTAGAGACTCTAGTGACGAATCGGCTCGATCAGTATCTTTTCACATTCCTTTAAGGGTTAATTCGATGAGTGTGCTATGATTTTTGCTCACTTTTTCTTTAAAATCGGAGGGTTGTAATCCTCCGCCATCTTGGATAAAACGCGAGAGATAAGACTGGAAACTAGTGAGCCATTTCCCTTTTGGTCAGCAGTCACCAACGATGGCTCCTCTTACAGTTCGGCGTTTTTATTCTAAGTTTGAATCAACGAGCATAAATCTTATGATTCATGATTGTTTTGCCCTTTAAATACTGATTCAAAACGAGGAAATGCATACAGCAATCCAAGTACAAAGGTAGGCGCTAATTATAAGCAGATAATATTTGAGTTGATGACTTATTGTTCTTAAAAATGACGATAGACTAAATCGGCTAACTCAACCAATTCAAATCTCTCGGGGTTAAGATTCTTTGTGTGTTTAATTTGCATGGCAATGAAGCATTCACATTTAAAATGATATGGTAATACTGGAACAAAACGTTTTATTTCGAAAAGATTTTAATTGCGTACAACATTGAGTTAGCCGAAATTCGAACTTTTCAAACTTCAAGTCCCAAAATGATTTGACATGTACGGGCAAGGATTATAATTCGGCTTACTTGCTCTAATCCTGTAAAAAATAGGTGAACCTTTAACAAGATTACTTACTAGTAATAAGGTTTACATCAAAAGAGTGGTTGTTGCAAATTACATGTATATGATTGGCAAAGGATCCCTTCGATTCTCTGTAAATGCTACGTCTGAGGTTCATAGCAATTTTCAAATTAAAGGTTAGGTGACGCACATTTATTTCCACTTCCACGGCATGACTTGCGAGTACATGTGGAATTCATGATAATCAATATGAGTAATTTGCCCTTATGGCTTTGTTTTTCTTTCAGGATGCGTAACTGCAAAATATTCAGAAAAAGTTCTCAAAAAGCAGCCTCAGCCGACAATAGCACCAAATACTGAGTGAAGAAAAAAATTAGTAATAAAAAGATAGATAAAATGAAATAAATACAAATGTGTTAGGTAAAATCAAACGTTATTGTTGTAGTACATGTACTTGTACTTGTAATGTTTCTCTTTCGCTGTTTTTCTAGGCTACAATTTAAGGTTTTTGTCTTATTCTTAAGAAACATTTTCTCAATAAAAATGGCTGTTTGTGAAAATATTTTAAATATTCCCAGCCATATCTTCGATATTAATGAGTACTTGATAAAAACTGTATGAGTATCTATATTTTATCTCTATTGTTTGTATGATTATTAATATACATTCAAGTCATATTATAGGTAATTTTGAGAAATTGGTTTACTGTATGCAGCCAGACTTTTAATTAATGGATAACCATGCATGTGACCAAATAACTCCAAAAGCTACTATGATTGTCAGTTGAATAAGATGTGAGCAAAGTTGTCACAGTTTCAATGTTAAAACAACAATGTTGTCAAAGACAACTTGATCCACATCAAGTCTGAAAAATAATAGTCAGTGCATCATTTGTTCAGGTTTGTTAGATTTTTATTGTATTCTTCCCATTCCTTTTGACCCAGGAGTTAGTGCACATTTTTGGATAACGAGCCAGGGGGATAAGGGTTCGCCTTACCAAACTTCACTTGCATCTTATTCAAGTGAGAATCGTAGTGTGTGGCTGTTTTTCATTCAGTTCAATAAAGAATGCTAGCAAATAAAGTCAGATATTGATTTCCCATGATTCATCATTGTTATTTTACTTCAATCATACTTAGCATTATAACATAAATAGTTTACAGACAAATGAAGCATTTTATGTATTGAAGTTTCTCTTTTACAGAAAGAAAGCTCCTTTTTCCAGGTTAAATAAAAGAATTTGTACATCAAACTGCAGTCCAATAAGTGCAATTCAGGGTGAGAAGGTGGACAATAAAAATAATAATCTTGGCTAAGTTCCTGTAAATGATATTTAAAAATAAACATCCTCAAGGATCTTGCAAATGATTTTGGCAAGGGTTTTTGAAGATCCTCAAGGATCTTGCACCAGATCTTTGAAGATCCTTAAGGATATTGGATATGGTTTTTGAAGATCCCCAAGGATCTTTGGTTGGTTCCTTCAACATCCTCAAGGATCTTTGATGATCTTCAAAGATCTTGGTCAGGATCTTTAAAAATCCTTGAGGATCTTGCACATGATCTTGGACAGGTTCTTCAAAGATCTTCAAGGATCTTGGACAGGATCTTCGAAGATCCTCAAGGATCCTTGAAGATCTTGGCAAGGATCTTTGAGGATCTTGGCAAGAAAGGCTAAGATCTTTAAGGATCTTTAAGGATCCTAGGTAGGATCCTTGAGGATTTGAGAAAAGATCCTTAGAAAGATCCTCAAAAAGATCTTTAAGGAGTCTTTAAGGATCTTCAAAGATCCTTCAAAGATTTTCACCAGGGAAAGTGACGTGTTTCCAACAATATTATATGCGTCAGGATCCAACATTGTTAGAAGCGTTCTTATAACAATGTTGGGACGTGTTCTTCTTACAATGTTACAGCGTGCAGCCAAGGCTTAACTGACGATGACTCAATGGTCCATTAGCCGTCCTTGACTCACTGGATAACTTCCGGCTTAAAATTTCCAGAGCTGTATAAACCACTCTACCTTAAGTTAATTTTAAATTCTTGTTAGTTAAAGGGAGGGTAACAAGTGAGGGAATGAATAATAATAACAAAAACGAAGACAACAACAACAACAACAACAACAACAACAACAAAAAAACAATAACAATAACAGTCCCTTTTTGCATACGAATGATGTAAAGCAACTGAAGCAATTTACAATAAATATAATTGAAAAACCCTATGGTAAAATAAAATGTTAAATACACTCGTACAGCCCGTAAAAGGTAGGACTTCGCGTAACTTAGCTCCAAATTAAAGATACATTCCTTTAAGAATCCAAATTGCGAGATAATTAATAATCCACCGTTCACGAGGGCGACAGCTTGGTTCAGGTCAGATGCATACCTCAGTAAGTCCCAGTACTGTTCAAATATTACCCCAATCGTATTCTCTATGTAAATTAGGAAAGGCCATTCTTTATGGTCAAAACAGGATTGTAATTTACCTAGTATTCCACACATTCAGTTCACAAGTCAAATTCAATATTTGCAGGAGACCTGTATGGGATTTACAATGGATCGCTTAGGGCTCACCATTGCGATTCCCCTGTATGTCATCATCGTCATCGTTATCTTTGTCGTTCTCGTTCTCAACTGTAAGCGAAAGAAAGTTGAGAGAATTCCTAACGATTTTTTCCCCCATGAAACTTCCAATGTTATGGTGTGACTGCAGATATGTGTCCTCCTCATGTTGTACTTATCTATCACTTAGATAATTAATGCAAATTGATGAAAGATGTACCCTGACCAACTTTCCATCCTATCTTAGCTGGACTGAATGATAATGACGACCCGCCGGACGATTTTCGGACGCTTAGCGTTATTCCAACTCAAGCGGACGTCTTGTCCGGAGAGCGACCCTTTCTCAGAAGGAACAAAGTCGACGGGAGCTACAACAGCTCGGAGCATTATTTAGACGTTCAATTTCGGCTCCTTCGAGAAGACTTCGTAAGGCCCCTCCGTGAAGGGATCGCGCAGCTCTTGGTACGTATCGGTTCTCCTAAGATTGGTGCCTTGCAGGACATCCGCGTGTATAAAGACGTTCAACTTTTGTATCCTATCTGTACATCAAACGGATTGCAGTACAAAGTCAAGTTTGACAATACTAGGCTGAGGCATGTTCGCTGGGAGAACAGCAAGCGACTGATCTTTGGCTCGCTTATGTGTCTGTCAAAGGACAAGTTTGAAAGTTTTGTCTTTGCCACTGTGGCTAATCGCGATGTTAAAGACCTCAAACAGGTGATTAATTAATAATATTTCGAATAGTTTCAAGAAATCACTCGGCGACTCCTCCCGATAGCTACTCTTATGTCCAGCAGTTATGCAGAAGTAAACTCAATTTTTACAAACTTCATGACGTGTTTTTTTTTATTAAAGGGCCAAGTATCGTTTTGTAACAACACAAAGGTTAGATTAAAGGTGGCTTTTAGGTTAGAGTTGTCTTAACTGTCGATATTGACTTGGAGAGCAAAGTTAGGGGAACCATGGGCCGTATTCGCGGGACGGCCATATTGGCCATAGACCCTGAGCCTCGAGTTGAAATGTTTGAGAACGATTTTCGGTCGGGCAAAACATGAGCGCATGAGTGGTTGTCATGTTCAACATAGTCGAAAGTATAAAATGTCGGCGTAGCGATTCGTTGACTAACGTCAAAGTTGAAATTGCATTCAACCTCGATTCAACATCCGCTGTTCTCGAAAATGTCGGTTGAGTACAACGTACCAAGGCGGAGTGAAGATTCCGCCAAATATTTATATGCAACTAAACGGACTAAACTTAAGAACCCAAGACCACTTTTCCTGATAACTTTTTTTTTCTGACTTGGTCTCTCGCCGGTCACTGACGAGCTACCGCGAGCCTCACACATATGTATCATCCTCCCTCTTTTACTCAGCTTCTTCGAGGCGCGATTAAACGACTGAGCAAAGTTGGAACGGTAAGGGAAAAACTGGAACGGTTCCGCTAATTGTTGCAAGAAACAGCCTACGACCCCGTCCCGGAAGGGATAAGAGCACCTTTCTCTTGGCCGAAAAAAATGTGCAAACCGTTCTTAGTTATTGTTTTTGTCTGGTTTGTTCTTTCCATTCTTTCTCTGTCGCGCAAACGTGATTTCAATATGACTGACGAACTACGTCGGACTATAGTCCCAGATACGCAGAGCCCAGTTATTCTGTTCTGCCGCTTTCAGCATTACACTCAAATCTCTGAAAATGTGCACTCGAATGTTTTTCAAGGTAGGAGAAGTGGTTATTGTTCCTTTGTCCCATCATATTCTGAGGAAATTGAATAAAATCGTCCCGATGGGCATCTTTAGGTTACTGCTTGCTTTCATGTGTGCAGTGTAGTAGCCTGCGTATGGTTTTTAACAAGAAAAGGCTCAATCATTCAATCGATAAATATTCCAGTCAGTGAACTTTGGGTCCTGTTCAGTAGAACTATAAGTTCAGGCAATATTTTTTTCTATCTTTAGGGCATAGTGCAGATACAGTTCATTAATCTATCTGATATGTTGAGACTTGAATCAGGAGACGTGTACCAAATGGTAGAAAGCACCGTGTACTTTGAAGCGTATCGCCACATCCTGGAGGGTCTAAAAGAAGTTGATCCAGCGCATCTTCCTTTGCAGGTAATGGATGCTCAGTATAGAGGCTATGTCATTGGAGTCGCGCTGTTTTGCGGACAAAACGGTGGAGAAACAATTCGAAAACGTTCCTTAAAATATCATATCCATATTAAATAATATTTTTGATGCCTTAGGTGCGAGATTTCGCGAAAAAAGAGCCTATTTATTTTCAAAATCCAATCAGTTGCCACCCTTACCTTTGTAACAGTAATACAGTCTTATTTAAGTTAACCCCAGCTTTAGATGACATGTGTTTGTTTGTTTTTTCATTTACTTAGAGGCATCTTTCACTATTCGAATTCGTACAGAGATTAGACTGAAATCGTATAAGGCCTACTCAATCTTTAAAGGCAAATTATAAGAGTTCCTGACAGTCGTAGGACGATGGCTGTATTCTTTCCCCTACCGCGCCCAGTGACACGCCTGTTTTAAGGAACCGTAGAGCAGTCGCATAAAAAGGAGTTTCCTTTTCATCTACAGGATCTTCGTAACTTGTAATTTTAATTTTTCAATAATATTCTGAATATTGATTTTGTTGCAGCATTCTTGACTGGATGTCTGTGTTTGTTTTATTAAACAGAAGTATATTGTCAATTGCGAGAGAGAAGTTGAAGCACCGGCGTACCTGAGGAACAGATTTCGTGAACGAGTGACTTTTGACCTCACGCCCATTATGAGAGAAGAAAGTCGGAACGCCAGAGCAAGGTATGCTATGTAAATGATCTTAGGATTCAGGAAGGTAAGAGTTGACATTTCTTTCAAACTATACTATTTTTCTCTTGCGGTTTAGTTACCCATCTCTTGTCTTATTCCACTCGATTCCACCCCTTGTAATTCCATCTTGTTCCGTCGCATTGCATTTCCTGTCTCACAACCCATCCCGTCCAAGAGGGTCCCCAATAGGGTTCTTCAATCCCCCGATCCTGACCAAAATTTTTCCTTCATCCCGAAACCCCGAACGTTTTTATCGGCCGATCCCGATCCCGATCATGACGTCACAACATGATGTCCAAGCCTCGTCGTCAGTTATTTTTATTCATTTTTATTTTTAATATTTTCTCCAAACGAAATAGAGTAATTAATTTAAGTATAAGAAATAAAATGGAGAAGGGCACGATATAGTAAAAACTAATTAGTGCCCATTAACACTGATTATAATTTATAGCTCTTTACAATAAGTCCATAAATAAGAATAAGAAATAATGATAAATAAATAAACACACACATAAGCACATATGCACACACACATCGTACATTATGGCACGAGTCAAGGAGATTAGTACTGAGCAAAATAATATTTGAAAACTGCTTTTTTGAAAAGAATTTTCGAGGAAATATTTCCAATGGAAAAAGGAAGATCATTCCAAAAATATTTACCAATAACAGTAGGGAAGAATTTTCTTATGTTTGTCCTAGAGTAGGGAAGGAATAATTGTAGAGAAGTTGCAGTCCGTGTGGAATAATTATGTTGCTCAGAAACAAGAGTTGTAGAAATTTCCTCTACAAGATCTACAAGACAATCCACAGTAGTGCAACCTGGCTTAAATCCATATTGATTAAATACGATAATATCTTCAGTGAAAAAATAATGACTTAATTGAGTAAATATACTTTTATTGATTTTTTTTGTCCTATAGTTATCCACGGTTTAGAAGCTGAATTTCTAACTTTAAATGATTTCAAGGGTGCATGTTTGTTGCTTACGCTAATGAATATGTGAAGGAAACGAGACAAGCTCTCATTAACATCAAAAGAACTGAAGACTGGTGACCACAACCCAAGTCTTCAGATAGTAAAGTTTGTAATCTTTCAATACAGTTTTCACCAGGGCGTTCAGAAATGTTGTAGAACCGCAAATTAAAATCTCTAGAATATCTTTCTAATGAAAGGAGTTTTTCATACGCCCTATCGATGCTGGCAGCGTGGTTATTGACCTCGGTTTCCAGTGAATCAGTTTTAACCATGCACTCGTGCAGTTCACCATTTAAAGTTTCGAATTTTAAATTCAGCGACTCTGCTGTGGTGTCAAGTTTCCGCTTCTTTTCAGCCAAGTCTTGTTGGAAGACAGCTTGGTTGGACTTGATAGATTCCATATCACGGAGCATAGAACCAAGACACTCCCGAACATAAGTTTCAAAATCTTGATCTTCGCTCACAGAAGAATCCATTTTTCGACCTCTCCTCGACGTGCCCATATTGACAAACACACACACACTCACACTCAAAAAACACGATTAGAGACATAAAAAGATGTAAAATAAACAGTAAGAAGTCTGAATGACAGAAGAGCTGAAAAAGTACGCGGCCATCTTCGCTAACCGCTGACCGCTGACTGTCGTCAGTTACAACTACAGTTGATTTAGAATACACCTTGTTAGTCTTTTCCAGCAACCTTTATGACCCAATTGACCGTAATAATTAATAATAGCAATTTGCAATTAGAGTTTTGAAACGAAATGATGCGTGATTGTCCATGATTTGTAGTAATTGAATCTGTTCACATGTTCTACTTCCACCACAGGGAGCCCACATAACCTGTGTGACCGTCTGTATTTTGAATTTATAGAGGAAATGTATGGGAATGTCGAAAATCCTCGTATTATCGTACTAGATTGCGATAAACATTCTCATTTAACATCAAAATAGTCGTATTTTTACCTTAAATGTTGTGTGTTGTCGTTCTTGAGGTTGAACGCAACGTCCAACGCCGAACCCTTCAAACTGCTAAAATCGCCGTCTTCAACCTCAAGAACGGCAACGCACAACATTTATGGTAAAAATACGTTTATTTTGATGTCAAATGAGAATATTTATCGCAATCTAGTACGATAATACGAGGATTTTCGACATTCCCATACATTTCCTCTATAAATTCAAAATACAAACGGTCACACAGTTTGTGTGGGCTCCCTATGGTTTAGATTTAATGAAGCAGTATGGAGGTTAAGCATCAGTGTTCCATAAAACGGCGATAATGGCCCGTGATATGAGTGCTAATGTATACAATCGTCTACAAGAATACTTTACTTCCTAACATTCCTAATTAGTATGAAAACAATGCCCGTCAAGCTACTGAATGGCAAACTGCGAATAGCAGGCGTTTTGAAAGGTGACGAAAATGGTCACGTGGTCATCACTGCCGTTATAAGTGAAGCTTTAACTCTCTAGTCATTAAAATAATAACTTTAAAGTGTTTCCAGTAGCATCCGTTAAGAAGTGTTCTCAGACTTTTCAGTAAATCATATCAACGGCTTTGGATATCATTCTGTTATTGAAGCGAATAGTTCTTTCGAACCGGGAAGCCGTTGACATCATATCATATATATCATATATCTTTATTTACCCTCGGAATTTAGAGTAGCTTGATGTAGCTAATATCTCCGAGCATTTACCCTCCCAACCATGATACACCACAGAAGACAGACCACAACACTGGGAACTACATGCCCTACTCTTTGCGACAAGTGTGGGGGTTCTTTAACGTCCCACAGGATTATGAACATTGAAGGGTTGTGAGAAGGGACCTCTGGCTTATTGTCCTTATCCGAGAAGACTAGAGAGTCTAACCATTTGCAGATGTAATTACAAAGCCAGCACTTTCTCCTCAGTTTTTAAAGACCCTGAATGTTGGTCCGGCCGGTGTTGAACTCACGACCTCCCGCGTGACAGCCCGGTGCTCAACCAACTGAGCCACCGGTGCGCAGTAGAAGAAGGAAGTTGGCCTCGCAGTTCAAAAATGCCGGGAATGTCACCAACATCATTGCCAGCTTCATCGTTTTCATTACCAAGTGACTGTACCTCTGAATCTTCATCGCTGCTAGACGAATCGTACTTCAGAACGCCTTCTTCGTCGTCTGCATCTTCCTCTTCGTCCCTCTCATTTGCCTTGCGGAGGGTTCAGCTGGCTCAAGGGAGACCGAATCCCTGGTCGCACTTCTCTGTGGTAGAGATAGGAAGGCAGCGTTCCGGCTGTTGCCATCGTAGTTTGTTTTCTGACAGAGCGCTGACGGAATGCTGCGCCAAACGTCTCGGCCCAATCTCTAACGCTCTGTTTAGATTGTGGCGTCATCGTCAAAGGTGTCAAAGGATGCAGGGTAGGCATGGACGGGAGAAACATGGCGCGTTCGGGTACAGGATACCATGACTTAGGATTTGTAAAATAGTACGCCGCCCAATTGGTTGTACCCTCTTTGGCTGCGTTTCTAAGTTTGTGGATCTTATTACAGTCAAAGTTCACGACAAAGATCATTTCATTGGGATTAGAAAAGGCACGTGTCAGCCTAATGGAAATTTCTGGTCGTTTCCGTCGTTGCCGACGGAGAAAGTTGAGTTATTTTAAAAATTTCGGCATCAAAAATCTCGAATCTCGGGGCTTCAAAGTGACGATTTCCCGGATCCCGCGTCGTAATAACGCTAAATCCCGCGTCCTTTCCATAAATGCAACCGAATCCCGCTCCCATATTTCTTTATAATACCGAATCCCGCACTCCAAAAAGGCCAAATCCCGGATCCCGAAAACCCTATTGGGGACCCTCATCCAAAGCCCATTATATTACGTCTTGCTCACTTGTAAGGGAACCCAATAGTTTTAGCTTTTGTTAGCGATAGAAATAGAGCGCAAACTGGTATATGCATTTACAGTGCATATATTTTCTCTTTTGTTTCATTGTTTCTTGCATATCTTAGTTTGTAAAGTGTTGTATTACCTCCTTTTGTTACTATCAATATTATCTTACAAACTACTCAATTTACTGTTATATATTTCATAAATTTTAGCTAACGGTTACTTCTGAAGATGTATCTTGAGACATATAATACGAAACGTTAAGTCACTAAAATTATATTTCAGTTTTGTGCTTGTTTAGGCTCATGTTTGTCACCGCAGTTTGCGTTCTATTTCTAATCAAGCATCTTTGGCAAAAGACAAAAAGTATCTACGATTTGTTAGAGATATTTCCAGAAATGCTCATAATTAGATGAACCACGATTTCAATAAGCGTTACGAAGTGTCCCTTTGCTGTACTACCCAACTTCAACATGACTCGCATCTGGGAATGTCATGCATAAAGTGTCCCCCAAACTCCAGTCCTCATGTAATGTAAAGATGAACAGCCGCAGTTACCCTCACCAAAAAATAAGCCTAACCCTTACAATGACCTTATTGTTGGAAGCGGCAAATTCTTAGACTTAATTAAAGGCACAGTTACGCGAAAAAACAAGCAAGGTGACAAGGTGACAAACCACCATAACACCAGTCCTGTGTGGCAAACACATCACGCATGCGACAACCATTTCACCCGATTAATTGGCAGCCACGGACAGCAGCTGTTTGGGCCTTGTTAGGCCTCATCAGCTTGGCACAACCAAGTTACCAGGCGGGTGTTCGTGCATTTCTGGACATACGTTTTTGCTTAATCAACCAGAATTTCGTTAAATCATGTTTGGCGTCTTCGCAATGGTTCACACATCTTGTATTCTGTTTTCTGTATCAGTTCCAGTAGCGGTGGCTGGTTGCAGTTATATTTTGCAAGGGTTAATCTGAGAGATAATAATGGGGGTATGTACAGTTGTTTTGCTTGTAATACGACGGTTATTGCATTAATGTCGAAGCATGATGGTGCTGTCTGTTGACGTCATTACTAATTAAATAGCTTTGTCTCCTTAACAGTCGAAACAAACAAATTGCCTTAAGAAGATCAGAGAACTCAGTCATTTTTTTCAGTTAAAAGCCTTTCGGTTGCGGTCATCAGCGAAATATTAGCCATTTAAAAGTCATAAATCATTAAAAGCGTTGATGGGCCTATGTAAATTTTTAAAGCCACAGTCTTCAGAGATGATCTGATATTTCTGGCTGATTATGCAACGTACTTTCAATGTTCAGTGCTGTTTTTTTGGCTGATCAATTATATAAGCATATGCTTACGAAGAATCATAAAAAATCATAAAAGATTCCTCCAACGTCTTCGTGGATCTTTGTTTTGAGCGCAAATACAAGCTTGAATGCAACCTCTTTGTCGTCAACTTTCGAAAACAGCGGTACTGACTGGCTGTCGCTTGTCACATGATCACACAGCAACAATACGGCAAAGACTGATTAGGAAGATTTTCCAAAGCAACAATTCCATTACTTTACCGCTCCTCAGTCTAGACGATTTTTTGACCTCTAAGAGACTCTGGTTTGTCATGTCAGTTACTGTAAACCTCAGTGGTCTCTCTGTTTCGGAGACGGGAAGAAAACAGGTAAGACAGGTTCAAGTTTGGGTCACAGCGACTCATGTACAATTAAAGATATCAGTAAACTTGGTCTCGTTGTTAAGCCGTATCAGGGGTTATAAGTTTAAAACAGCAAGCTTCATATACCTGACAACAAAATCAGATGATACGAAACAATTTAAGGGGGCTGTCAATCCCTATCAACATTGGGGTGTAGTGGCTAGCACGCCGGATTTCCGATCCCTGGGGACGATGTTTCGAAGCCGTGCCCCTTCGTCGTGGGATCAGAAACTTTGCTCCAAACTGTCTCTTTCCACCCAGGTTTGTAAATGGTACCTGCGCGGACAATACTGCCATGAGGAGCCCCAGGGAGTTGCCCTACGACGTACTGTCATTTTATCCAATGCGAGTAACAATGCCCTCAATCGCTTCATGTTAGTTGGAACAATGATCGACTCCGGCCGTGTAAGCCGCAGCGGCTAGTGTGCGACTACCTTATTCATTCAAATAAACATTTTTGTGCAATTGTTCTTGATACGCTGAAAATCTTGACAAAAGTGACCCGATTTTCTCACGTTTCAATCAATTTTCATCCTCTTTATCTTAAGCTGTACTCGAAATTAAAGCATCACGTGGGCACTTGGTAGAGAAATTAGCAATTTAGCTGTTTTCAACTGACAGTAGAAAGGAATTACACGATTGCAATTTCTACGCTAAATTCAGCCCAGTCAAAATGTTTTTGAGTAGTAGGCATCTGGCCCTTGCCTGGTAGGGGGTGGGGGGGGGGGGGGGGGGTCCAGGGCATGCTCCCTTGAAATATTTTGAAAATGTCGGCTTCAAATGGTTTTATCTGGCTCATTTTAGGAGTAAACTGAACCCCTCTTTTTTCAGCTTACAGATAACACTACTCAAAAGCTTTTTCCCTCAAATGCCAGTTATTTTCCACCAGTAGCTTTACTAGGGAAAGCAAAGGTATTTAAGCAACTACCAGCCTAAGCCAACAATGTAAAGTGTGAGAAACGCGACCATTTGCAGTGATAATGGTAAGTTAATAGTCAAAATAATGCAAACAAAGTCCTTATGAAATCAACAAATTTAATCAAACCCTTCGATTCCTTACAAATACATCGTATAAATTCGAAACTATAGGTTTCTAAGTCGACATACCTAATATCTTACGAAAGAATGTAGAATTTTTCGGAGAAGTAGTGGAATCGTCTACATGAGCTCATTTGGACACCATCTTGTTAGTAACTGCCGAACTTTGACTGTTGACCGTTCATGTGGCTCATTTTCCAAGTCATGATCAAGGCTTTCCTCGGCCCCGGTAACCCCGCCGTTCAGCACGCAAGAGTCAGTTCGTGTCAAAAATTTACTCGAATTTTCGGCTCGATTCAGCAAAAGAAACGTTGTTATGTAGTTTTTTTTTTGTTTACAATTAATTTTGGTCTAGTGCATGGAGACCTCACGTTAATAATTTGTTGCCGATGGACTTTAGTAGGCGGCAGATGTTTCGTTGCATGCGGCAAAATCGCCGCCTTCCGGCACATATTAATTAGGGTGGCCGCTTATGGTGATTGGTTTATAAATGTCACGCCATTTTATCAACCGACGAGAAGGAAAACAAGGCGATTTTTCTCGCTTTGAGCAAGTTACGTGGAATTGCTACGAATTCGGATTGGTTCTTTGCGCTGTTTGCACCCGCTATGATTAGTCAAAGTAATTACTTTGGTGTTTGTTTTACGAAACTTGGTTGAAAATCGCTCTATATACTAAGAATTTTTTAGTAACTGATGAAAGAACAAAATGGTGATAGTTTGCCCTTTTAATGCCAAAAAAGACTCTTGGTTGTCCTGAGACATATACACCAATAATACCTCCTTTTTCTCTTTTTACTTAAAGGAACTGACGTGCCAATACTTAACCTGGCAGCATGGCCGACTGCAGAGGATCTGGAACTAGACAATTCTCAGTATGGAGCCTTACAAATGGCGCTGACCAAGGAGTTTGCGGTCATTCAAGGACCACCGGGTACTGGAAAAACCTACCTTGGGTTGAAGGTAAGGCGACAAAAACTAAAGAGCTTGGAACACTACTTTTCGGTAATAATGTCAGCAACTATCACGTCGAAATTTTATGGTTTTTCGGATTCGGTGTACGAGCTTTTGGTTTGCATCATAAACACAAACCATCAAATTAGCCAATTGCAACGCGAAGAAAAGTTATGTAACCACTGCTAAGAGCGGAAAACGCATATTTAGCTGTGCGCAAGTGCATTTTGTTTTTCATTTTGTGGTGATCCGCTGAAGACGCATGCTAGTGCGAGAAGTCTCGATCACGTGCTCGTTCCAATCCAACGGTGAGATACTCGAAGGCATGTCATTTGGTATCCAGCATTAACCACTTAAGTTGCCATAAATGGGGCCAAATCTCGTTATCTACAGATAGCCAATGTCTTGCTACATAACAAACCCAAGTGGGACACTGGAACCCATCATCTCGATGGCGACATTGATGAGCGGTATCTTTTATCTGAGCGGCGTCCAATACTGGTTGTTTGCTACACCAACCACGCGCTAGATCAGTTTCTAGAAGGAATTCACAAGTTTCATCCTCAAGGCATTGTGCGTGTTGGAGGCAGGAGTCAGAGTGAGGTGATGCAGGCATGCAGTCTTTCAGAGTTGAAACACAAAATGCACAAGGTGAGTTGATCCGATTGTGGTTTAACCCGGTCACGCTAGTCTTCTACTTATAATTGCTGTCAATGCCAGAGTACAAGCTACAAATTGCCGGTATGACATGAAGGCCCGATATTATCACGGGAATCGCTGATTTCCAGCCTATTCATTAAAAGAAAACCGATTCCAAATCTGTTTACTACAATCGAGAATTCAAACAGGTAGTCTATAATTTTAAATAGTAACCTGAGAAGAAAACAAATTGCACGGTAACCTATACGCCCAAAAAAACTGGCATCTGGTATCGATTGGGTATCAGAAAGCGTAAATATAGCTTTACACGATGGATTCAGGCGCAAACACTTCCTTGTATATCCACTATAAAGGCTGTGTTTGTATTGATTCATAACGAAAGTAAACAGTAAAAGTGCCATTCTTTCAGAAAGAAAGTAAAGAAGCGAAAAATAAAACATGCACCTTTCGTCGTGGAGTTTGCACTAGGCACGAGTGCTTTAAAATTGTTAATAAACATTTCACCAATAAGGTCTTCAAATATTACGTTATACTTGGTAGTGGGAACAATTTTTTATCCTCTCAAGAAACCATTTCGCGATATTTTAAATGGGAAAAAGGATGTAATAAGGCTAAACAATTGAGCGAGATATTTGTCTAGTACTTTGTGCGCTGTCTCCCTGATTAGAAGAGATTAATGCTTCTGCAACTTAGACGCTATTATATTTTTACTGCAGCATAAAGGCCGCCGGGCTATAAGCGCTGAATCTGCTGCTAAACTATTGAGAAAAGTGTTTTTGAGTGGCTACCATAGACCCTTTTACCGAAAAAGCGACGACAGATTTTGAAACCAATCATCAACTGCTTTCGACTCTCAAATGTAAGCTGTTAAGTTCCAGATTTTTTAAAGTGTTTTCCGACTTTTTTTCAGGATAAGAAAGTTCCGTTGCACATAAGGAGGGCGTATTACGATGCCCACGTGGAAATGGAGCATACTACGGCAAACCTAGAAAACGCAGCTGAAGATTTAAAACGATGTCACGAAAACGTGATTCATGAAGATGATATTCACCGGCGAGCTGCTAGTATGACAGATGCTCTCTATAATTCGCTGAAGGCTGATCCACTTCAAGCCGACTCAAGGAACAGTGTAATGTTACACTGGCTTCAACTGGCTTGGAATGCAGTAAACCCTGGAATCGGAGGTATTACGCATTAATAAAGGGGTAGTTTCTAAAGAAACTCTAAAGAAACTGTGGTGCTGCGTCGGTGGGGAAGTAGTCCACAAAAATAAGGTTTTATCAACGGAGTTGATAATGTAGATTGACCACCGTACAGGGATCCTAAAAGCTGACGTTTCGAGCGTTAGCCCTTCGTCAGAGCGAATCGAGGAATTATGGTTTGTGTGTAGTTTTTATAGTGGAGTAGAAGCTACACTAGAGGTGGTAACATGGCAACGTGAAAAATAGGTATACATTCGTCATCACAGTGGTCAAAATGTCGAGGCCGAGTGACTCCACAACACATTTTGATTACTGTGGTGACGAGTATCGTTGTCGATAAGACTACAGACAATGCTGAACCATATACATTCGATTTTTTATCACGATATTCAACGGCAAAGAAAATGCCGGTTTATTTTAGAGCGTGACCAAGATCGTGACACAAAGAAAGAGCAAGAGTTGTCTATACCTTTCTCACAATCTGATTAATTTATTTCCCAAAATGACGCGAGTAGCGTTGTCTGGACTCTTATCGACAGCGGCAAATCAGCCAATCATATTGCAAGATTATTTATACAGGAGACCTGTGCCCCTGTCTTTGTTTTTCGCTCGAACGCTGGCAATGATAAACTAACTCATATAGAAGCTTTTTGCAATCTTAGAATGTCTTACTTTTTTAATAAGTCATCACTTGTAATTTATACGTAATTTGCCATGATGTGTATTTATCTTTAACTTTTATATTCCTAACGACTGTAAATTTAGAAAGTATTAGCCTTAATCAATCTGAGTTATTCGTTGTTACATTCTTTAAGTCACGGGAAAGCCTTTTTTGACAAATATCAGTAAGTTAACGCATCATGTAATAAAAAATATTGTTATTATTATTATTATTATGATTATTGTTATTATTAATTATTATTATAAAAATGTCTTAGTACAATACTGGTGTCTAAAGCTCAAACCAGACCACATCCTGTGGCCTCAGCAATCAAGAACTCTACGGAGGATTTTGCCAGGCAGTTCCGAGTAGCGCTGTCTTCTGAATTTGACTTAGATGACCTAGATGACCCTCTAGTCCTTTTGGAATTGCTCCAAGTGCCCCAATAACGAGGGGTATGACTGTTATCTTCACATTCCACGTTTTCTTATTTTCCGGCTCTAGCCAGATCTTCGTACGTTTGGATTTTCTCCTTCTCTTTGCTTTCAACTCTAGCATCAGCAGCGATCGCTGCATCGATTAGCTGGCGTACGCTTTGCTGTTTACCTGTAACCACTAAGTCGGGTCTATTATGTTCAATGCGGTGGTCGGTTTGTATACCAAAGTCCAAGAGGATCTTGACTTCGTCATTCTGTGCCACCCTTTCTAGTGTATGTTCATACCATTTATCCTTACAATCCAAGCTATACTTCTTGCAAAGGCTGCAGTAAACGGTCCTAGCCACATTGTCATGTCAAGCCTCATACTCTCTCTGGGCTAAACTACCACGTTCACAGACTATATGATTAACTGCAACATTGCACATTCTGCATTGGTTCTGAGGGCCTGTTATTGTGCAGCACTTAACAAACCTTCTGTTTCTGTCCTCGGATCTCCCTTCTTCAACCATAGCCAAGTCTTGCCACTAGACACATCTTCCCTCTGTCTCAGAAACTGACCATGCAGAGGTTTTTTCCTTCCAATCATCCAACCTCTTATTCTCTCGACGTTGTTTGCGCCCCATTACTCTTTCTTCCAACACACTGTTGACACTCTGGTGCACAGCTTTCAGCAGGTTTTCCGGACTCTGTTGTATATATTCCTCAAGGCTCCGTCTTTCACAATTGGCACAATCATCAACACTAATCAGTCCACGCCCACCAACCTTGGGTGTAGCGCTCCATATATCGTTACCAACTTTCTCGTCTTCCTATCTGCAGCTTCTAACTCTGCCTTTGTACATTCCACAACACCTGCACTATATCTAATAAGAGATACTGCACGTTCATTGATGGCCCTCACAACATTACCACCATTCAGTTTTGACTTCAAAATCTTTTTGTTTCTGCAAAAGTATTCCTTCTTCAAGTTTGCTGTCATTTCATCTTGCATAACATCTCCAGCCTCTAGCACACCAAGGTACGTGTATCCTTCACCATGCTCCAGTGTAGAGAACTGCTTATTGTCAAGGAACTTGATGACATCACACCTTGTACATGTGGTCTTTCCTCTTTTCACGATGACACGAGCACATTTCTCAATACGAAATTCCATACCATGGCAATGCCCTCACTATACAAACGCATTATTATTATTATTATTATTATTATTATTATTGTTATTATTATGATGATGATTATGATGATTATTATTATTGCGTTCGACGAAGGTGAACGTATACTAATCATATCGCTTTTTGAAATCAGTCAGGCTGGTATCGTTTGTTGGGACATCCAACTATGTACCTGGAGCACGTCACCTCGATTACGTGTGAATCCATATGAAGACGAGTAGCTCTGGGTATGAGGGCATGCCCAATTAGGAACTCGTATTCCATGTGCTCTTTGTTTAAGTGCTCGACTAGCCTGTTCATTTGCTTGACGGATTTCGCTGTGATTCTTTACTACCCGTTGACTTGAATTGACAAGAGTGGCTGTTTCTGTAGAATTTCTAATTGATGCTCTATTGTCGAACGCACTTCACTAATGTGTGATTAGTTCTAGTTATTGTTATTGTTATTGTTAATGTTATTGTTATTGTTATAGCAGTAGCAGCAGCAGTGGCAGTAGCAGCAGTAGTAGTAGTAGTAGTAGTAGTAGTAGTAGTAGTAGTAGTAGTAGTAGTAGTAGTAGTAGTAGTAGTAGTAGTAGTAGTAGTAGTAGTAAAAGAATATCTGGACAAATCCTCTCCTGCTAGTGCATGTGCTTGAAATTGTGTGAGCAAATATATGCAAGGTAAAGCGAAAACACTACCTTGCAAATATGCGCTTGTTCTAATGTTCAGGACGACAACCACAGCAATCTACAAAATTACCCTTTCAATTGGCCTGGCTTATTTAAGGGATGACTCTGCTATTTTCCCAATCACCCAGACAAAATGGAAAGGAACTCAACTTTCTTTTTTCCTTTTTCCCCTAGCTTCTGCTCAACCCGTAGCCGTTTTTCCTCTCAACCAAACCGTTCAAGGACTGGAACGGATTTCACGAGGCAACCTGGCTACTTTTTCTCGCCGCACAGTCTGGGCGCGTGATCAAAATCACTCTATTCAGCTTCTAGGGACACCGGATTCATACATTGAAATCCCGAACCTTCCGGGAAGTCACCTCGACACCAGGACGTCGATAACACTTTTGATGCATGTTTTCCCGGCTGGAAACCGAGGGGCAATCATCAGCTTCCAAGAAAACGGTTTGGGAGTCCAGATATGGCAAGAAGGAATGGTTGGTGGGAAAGGAATTCTGACCGCCCGTTTCGCGAGGAGAGATTTTTCTCAGCATCCTGAAGTCAGTAAAACTGTCCTAATCATGAACACCTGGAACTTTATTGGCGCTTCATATGATCACGACTCCGGAATAGCACGCCTTTGGCATGAGGGAAATGAAGTCGAAAAGAAGTACATAGGAAAAAAAATGGAGCTGGCCACACAGTTTTCCATCAGAATTGGAGCTTTAGCAGACAGCGGACGAGGTGATTGTTTTCTGGGAATGGTTGCAGATCTCCATATTTTTGCTGAATCTCTGGGACGAGACGCTGTACGAGCAGTGGGTGGAATCGTTCCACAAGGTAATTTTGACATCCATGATTTGAATCAAAAGCGAAATCAGGGTAATTCCAACACATGGACAATTCCAGGACACGCAGACAAACCAAAAACATCGAGCTGGTCTAGACAGCCACTTCTTCCTAACCAATTCTTGATCTTAATCAGGGCTTTCGACAGTTTTGTAAAGTAGCGGACATAATGCTGAAAGCACCGGACTTGACACTTTGTGGCGCTGCAAGGCGCCTTGCATGCGCCGGAGGTGAGACTTATCTAGGGGGAACCCCCCTACCCCCCTCCCCCCTCCCCCCCCTCCCCCAGGAAATTTTAAAAACAGAACACCGAGAAACGCTCTTTTCAGTGTTTCTGAAACCCAAGAAACAATTTCCTACTCAAGACTGGAGTTCACTCAAATCCTCTTTAAAAAGTAAGTAAAAAAATTATATTTATAACAAAAAATAAAACAATCTCCTCAAATATTGGCATCAAAGTACCGGACGTGGAATGAGACACGACCGGCCGAAACGCCTCTTAACTTAGTTCTTAGAAATTGAAGGGTTTGGCTGTTTACATCTGTTCTTAGTATGAGCGATTCTTTTCGGCATGGATTTCCAAGATTATTTTAACCCTCTGCGGTATGTGTCTTCATACAAACCATTCATATCCCAAGAGGAGTGGGAAAATTATTTTGTTTGACTCCGCAGCCGTTCTAGTCACGCAACACTTCGATGAGCGTTGCTTGACCACCTAAAAAGGTGACAAATGACAATAGTTTTATCTAACATAAAGCAATTGAATTTTCACTGTATGCTCATTTTAAGCTGGAGCTGAGGCGGAAGGAGAGCAAGATGACTTAAGAGAAGAGGAAGAAGAAGAAGACGCTGAGGACCCGGATGTACTGTACGAAGCAGCTGCCATGCAAGACATGAGGGTCCTGGACAATGATGACGTCAGAGTTTTCCGCGCGAAGCCGGTTGCGGCGATAAAAGGAAGACTCAAAGTTGTGAACTTTGATTTCATTGGAAACGTCGACGCCGATGGCTTTAAAGTTGCTGACCCCAAAAGGCTGAAAAAGAAGGTGAAAAGTACAATAATACAAGAATTGAGCAAGAAAGACGTTATGCCAGATGACAGAGTCAGAATGGTAAGTTGTTTGGCCAACTTTACTTAAAATGCTTGTCACGCTAAAAGCTCTTCAGTTACAACATCTTCCTGAAATTGTCCAAAAACGAATTTTGTTGCTTTATGAAGCTTCAAATCAAAACATTGTTTCATACACTTGTCTAGAAATCCATGTAATTGGATCCAAGCCCAACACGAAATGTCCCGTGGAGTCTATGTATTTACTACCTGTTTCCAACTATGGGGTAAAAGTTCGGTTTAGCGTTATTTTGAGGTTGGGGTAAATCCATCTGTTTATCTTTACTTGAGAAATAGGGCTTAGGGTCATTTTGTGACGCTAATTGCCTGTAATCTTAGTCGAGAGTTGGGAATTTAAGATCTACGACGGTGACGGTCGACGAAAACGTCTCCTCAAAATATGACTCGGCTCTTTCATAAGTCTTTCGCGATTATTCAGTCTCGTTCACGTCCTACAATGTGGGCGAAGTATCCTAAAAATAAATTGGTACGAGCGGTTTCAAAGTTAAATTAGAGAATGAAGGATTCTCTGTTGCATGCTTACGTTGTCGTCAAAACTCAAATTTGGTGATTTCACGTCGTCGTTATGCAGAGGACCGCTAAGATACTTGCTTAAATCCGTGCTGCACGTGCAGCACGATTATTTATGCTATTTCAACCAATGATATTAAGGCCGGCAC
>NC_090885.1:59619979-59647479 GCF_036669925.1 Montipora capricornis
GTGTAAGCACTTCCTTACATGCACGGATGCGCCTCTTCCGCTGACCATACGTACGCTTTGCTAATTCCTAGAAATCTAAACAAAAGGCTAAGGTTCATGGTTTTCCAAATTAAAGTCCGGATTCTCATAAAACCTGTAGCTATTCCATACTGCTATTTTCCTTGGTCCCTATGACCCGTAGCTTCTTTTGTTATCAGGGCAACAGTAGGTGCATTGTTTCTTTTGTATCATCTATTCTTTCGTTCTCCAATCACATACCGCGTCTGGAAAGCTACAGGGTCTATCCTTTTTATGGATTCTTTAGATCAAAATCAATTGCAAGGTTGTCGTAAAGAAACAGAGAACACGTTTTATAATTCTATAATCCGGATTTTTCCTAAAGAAATGACGCGTTTTGGCTAGTATCATTGTTGCTGGTTACCTCACTTTCGCAGGCCAAAGCACAGTGCCCAGAGGGAATTCAGTGCTATCCGTTAACTCTGATAGCGGCCGCGACAATCGTCGCCTTTTTTATGAAAGCCACCGAATTTCTCCGAAAGTGTTCCGTACGAAGCACTGAGTATTTATAATTGTAAGGCCGCTGCTAGTTCAGACCTTGAGAGCCTGCATTACTTTGGTGCGTGGTGGACTCAATTTATCTTGCAAGACGGAGAAGAACGAAAAGAACGGCTCTAAACCCAGTTACCAATACTAGAAAGGAACACTGCGTAACTCATAGGAACAATGTAAGGAGCCAGTGGTTTTTTTTTAAGAACAGGGGAAGCCTCATTCAGGTGCCGTTGACTGACTTCCTAAGCTTAAGCTTCTGAAGGGGTGCCATCCGACCAGCCTTTCCTCATTAAAAATATTGTTTAACTTTAATTTATCCAGCCTAGGTCTCGTGTAATTTCTGTGTTAAGTGTTGTAGGGATGTACGGAACAGCACGAGCTCTTCTCGTTCGGAGCTTGAGGTGTACATGGTCACACTACAACTGCTTTTACTTCTCAAATTACACCATATTTTAACCTTCTCGTTGATTTAATAGGACCCGTAGCGTAGTTGATTTTCGCTCACACGCAGGATGCCAGCGTTCCGGGTTCGAATCCCTGCGCGTTCCAAAGTACACTCAGCTTTCCATCCAGCTGAGGTCGGTAAAATGAGCACCAGTATTACCGGGGGATAAGTTGTGCATGAAACGGGTAGAAATGGCGCCCACCCTAGTCGAAAATATGGTAGAAGCTAGTGGAAAAGGAGCCTTCGTCTGTCCCTCGACTGCGATCAGCAGTCTCTTGTCTTTGGTTGATTTAGATTGCTTTCTATTTTTGGTTAATAACTTAAGGTGGCTTACTACAGTTTTCCGAAGAAAAAGATCAAGGTTTTGGAATCTGTGAAATTAAAGCAACAGGATGTCTCTTCTGAAGTGTTAGTCACTGCAATTGATCTAAAATGTAATTTTACTGAACAAATAAATGCAAATCAGGGGAAAATGCTAAACATAGTGACCGAGCTCCTGGAGGGGGTACTGGCTACGAGACACTTCGAAGGTTTTTTTCTTGAAAACCAGCCGTACAACCCCACCTCAAAATTTCAGGATTTCCGAAGTGAGAAAAAATAATTATGTAGAGAAATAAATAGTTAAATCTGCCAGACAGGTTTTCACAAATGGCAAAAACGTCGATTTTCGTCTGTTTTTGTAATAATAACTAAAAAACTGTCTAATAGAACTTTTTGAAAAAATGTTGACGGTTTTGTCTACATGTTGTTTACTAATTCGCAAAATTTTAACCCTGGTTGTACGGCTAGGTTTTGAGAAGAAGGCCTTTGAAGTGTCTAGTTTTCAGTCCCCCCTCCAAGGAAGTCTTTCACTATATTAAGCGTTTTCCCCTGATTTCTATTTATTTGTTAGGTAAAAGTACATTTTACATCAATTGCAGTGACCAAGACTTCACATGAGACATCATTTTGCTTTAATTTCACAGATTTCAAAATTTTGATATTTTTTCTTCGGATAACTGTAGTAAGCCACCTTAATTGCACAATCGTCATATTCTTTGGGAGTCCTTTATGATGAATTTTATCGTTGGGATTTCATTGTTGTCAGGCCTCATTTCATTCATTCGTGTGCTGGCCGAGATCGCTAATGGACTGTTAGCGGCTGCCAGCGGCTCCTGTATATGCTGATGTCCGATCTCACCCATAGATGGATTGCTTGTAAAGCGAATTTGAATATGTAACCAGAAAATGCGCTATATAAATTCATTACCATCATTACCATTATGTATCAAACTCGCACTGAATTTTGATCTTCGTGCATCATTTAGGAGCTGCAAAGTTCCGCAGAATTTTGCAAAGGCTGAAGCCTCGAATAACGATTGTGGAGGAAGCCGCTGAAGTACTAGAGTCACACATTGTAACTTCCTTGACTCCCGGATGTCAGCATTTGATTCTGATTGGTGACCATCAGCAACTCCGTCCTAATCCCACGGTGTTTGATCTGGCAAAGCACTATAACCTGGACGTGTCACTCTTTGAGAGAATGGTAAACAATGGAATGCCTTTTGAGCGGTTGCGTTTACAGCATCGAATGAGACCAGAAATATCCAAAATGTTGGAACACATTTATGTTAATCCAAAGTTGGAGAACCACGAATCTGTGTTACATTTCGAAAATATAAAGGGCGTGGCTGGCAACATGTTCTTTGTGGATCATGACCAAGGCGAGGTACGGGGTGGTTGTTGTTTCTTTTATAATATTCAAGTTAAATGTTAAGGATCTTACGTTCCATAGTTTCCGGTGCATTAACCTTTTTTTCGTTAAGCTGCCGTTAAGATCAAGCTTTACCTTTATCTTGAATCACTTGTATGATTTTCCTATTTATTAGTATTCTCAAGAGTCCATCACCCAAGAGTGAAATTTTCCCCAAATTGGCCTAGTCCCCATCAGCGTCAGAAACGTTTTGGGGGAAAATATACAATAGACTAAATCAGCTAATTCAATGTTGTACCCGAATAAAACCTTTTGTTCCAGGCATTTTCATATCATTTAAATGCCAATGCTACACAAACAACCTTAACCCCGGGAGATCTGAATTGGGTACAACATTTGGTCTATTGTTTGTTTTCCCGCAAAACTTGGTTACGGGTTTGGTTTTGGTTCTGTTTTAAAACAGTCATTTTTCTGACGCTGATGGGGACAATCTTACTCTTGGATAATGGACTCTTGAAATTCTTCTAAGTGCCTTGTGGGACAAAATACCGATCCGAATACAGTTTCTTCGGAAAACGTTTGACGAGGCACATTTCATTAATTACTTTTGCAGGATTTTCTGGAGGAGGGAATGAGCCGGTCAAATGAACACGAAGCCAAGTTCCTAGCTTCCCTTTGTCGTTACCTAATCCTTCAAGGCTATGACAGAGAACAAATCACAGTCCTTACAGCTTACACAGGGCAGTTAATCCAGCTCAAGAAGGAAATGCCCAAAGATTTCTTCCGCGGAGTACGAGTCTGCGCTGTGGACAACTTTCAAGGCGAAGAAAACGACATAATTCTGTTGTCACTCGTTCGAAGCAACGAAGAGGGAAAAATCGGCTTCCTTCAGACAGAAAACCGCGTGTGTGTCGCATTGTCTCGAGCAAAAAAGGGGTTTTTCTGCATCGGCAACATCAGCCTTTTGAAGGAAAAGAGCGAATTGTGGTGCAATATTATAAACGACATGGAGGAAAGAGGAAATGTTGGAAAAGCTTTGACACTCACCTGTCAGAATCACCCGAAGAACGTGATCCAAGCAGCACGTGCGGAAGACTTCAGGCAGGCACCCGAGGGAGGATGTACAGTGCCTTGCAACACCCGACTAGAGTGTGGTCATGTTTGCGAAATGGCTTGTCATCCAACAGATCCGAAGCACGAAGACTACAGATGTAACAAGCCATGTGCGAAGTCGCTCTGTACCCTCAACCACAAGTGTAAAAAAAGGTGCTTCCAAGAATGTGGTCCCTGCATGCAACCCGTGGAGAAGGTCCTCAATTGTGGCCATTTCCAGATGGTTCTTTGTTTTAAGGATCCCTCTGAAGTGAAATGCCATTCACTTTGTGAAAAGATTTTGCCATGTGGGCACCGATGCCAAAATAAGTGCTCTGAAGATTGCACAGTCAAGTGTGCTGCCAAAGTGAAGAAAACCTGGCCCTGTGGACACGAGAATGATGCAAAATGTCACGAAAATCCTCTGCATATTCCTTGTAATGCGACATGTGGTGTAACGTTGAAGTGTGAGCACCCCTGTGCCGGTAAGCCTGCTTTTGTATACGTTTGCCAACAAGACGACTGTCTAGCACTCACTTCGGTCCATTATAGGGGTTATATAGTTAGGAGTATATTCATGTAGCAGAACAAGTGCACCAAAATTTCAAAAGACGGGTTAATGACTTTGAACGAAAGCATTAACATTTTTGGTCTATGGAGCGAATCACATGATTGAGGAATCATGCAGATTTGTGTCGACATGCTTCTACTCCCTTTCCTTCCTCTAATCGGAGTAACCATACTCAACGACGTTGATGATGGTAACGCCAACTGAAATAGAGCGAGTTTCAATCGAGTGTCGTAAAACCAAAACCAAAGTAATTACTTAGGCCAATTACAAGGGGCGGAGACAATCCACTAAACTAATCAAAACTCGAAGTAATTACACGTAGCCGACACAAAGCTCGGGAAAATGTGCACGCGCAAGCCACGATTGGTTTTGGTTTCACTTCTGATTGGTTGAAAAAATGGCGTAAGAGCTGTGAACCAATCACTAAGTGAAGTAATGCAAAACCAAAGCAATTCGCTGATTAATTTTGAAATTCAATTGAAAACCGCTCTAGGACGCCACTAAACAGCTTATTTCACCAGGGAAAGAACAATAGCTTCCCACCCTTTGTATTCCCCTGCTCGTGTGTTTTCCAGTTTGGTGCCTTTCTTTGCCGTCATTTGTCCGGTTTCCGGAGATCGCACCTCACCGTTAAAATCTTTCTATAAATCTCAGTAAGCTCATACGAGAGGGTGGACCACCCGCTTGCCGAGATATCGGGTACAAGGTTGGAAATTTTGCCATATAAACACTCCATCCCCTGGTTAACGGGAAGGAAGTCGCTCTTAACTACATAAAGACAATGGTTGTTAAGGACGATTTTTAGTCGAGAGCCCTACAGAAAGGTTGCATGGATGGTTCTTTGAAGTAACTTTTTCAATGGAAATCTGACATCACTTCAATCAGAAGGCGCATGCACAACAAGTCCCAGTCCCCTGTCGTGCGTTTCAGTAAAATCATAAGGAGGAGGCAGTTTTTTCACCGGATGGGAACCATCCCATCATTTTTCGTAAACTTTAGCATGGAATTTCTATTTGGATAAAACATGGAACTGCTATTTTAGAAAGTTTCAGAGGAGGGCCTTATGACGTCAGAATCTTTTGAGAAATCGCATTTTCAAATCCTTGCTACAGATTTTGTGTTAGAATGTTCTCATACTGTTGCGTTAAAAATTTGTGAAAAACATAGTTAACTTACATAATTAGGCATTTTCTGTTTTGGTCACGGGATTTAGCAAATATGGTTGTGAGTCGAACGAGACAAAGAAATTTTAAATAGAGCACACTTGGCAAAAAAAAAAAAAAAAATTACTGTAAAGGGACTCAAGAGATAACTATTTGAAGGGGTTCAAAGAAACGGTTTGGTATTTAAGATTGTCCGGCCCCTTGTAAAGTGAAAAGAATTTTGAGGTTCCTTGAACAAAGAAAATCAAGAAATTCTTGCCAGGCTTGTTTTTTGGATCTCACCGGGCTGAAAATTGTCATATGATCGTTAACAAAAGCTAGTTTCATCCTGGAAACCGAGCGAGGTACTTGGTACACCTTGAAGGAAAAGGTGTGCCACACGTACTGGCTTGCAGCCATAAAGCCTGGTTTTCACTTACGACCCAAGCACAAGTGCAGGCATAAGAGAGCTTATTTCACCGTGAAAACGGGGTTGACGCAAGCATGAGACAAGCACAAGGATCAAAAGGTGCCTGCGGTTATGCTTTGCTACGTCTGGCCAATTAAAGCATTCGCTCCAGATTCCCCGCTTCTAAGAATTTGAACAAAAGGGCAGACGCTGTGGGTGATTTTGATGCTTATGTTGACGTTCGTTTTCACTAGCATAAGCTGCTTATGCTTGTGCTTGTGCATGCGTCGCTAGTGAAAACCAGGCTTTAGGGAGCTTCAGCAACGTCGACGGCAACGAGAACGTCACAATTTTGCATATTTAGTGGGCAAAAACACGTGCGATTTTCATTTTTGTCCATTTCTTTGCCGTCGCCAGCAAATAACAACGTGAAACAACCAAAGGACGTCAGCACTCGGAGATAAATTTTCGTTTTCTCCCCTAAATTACGCGTGACTCATATTGGTTTCATTCTTTAGGGACTGCCACACCATTGTCATGTTAGAAAGCTTGGAATAGTCGCGAAGTGATTACAATAAGCGAATTATGTTATGAGATGACTTACTCGTTACCGTTCCCGTCGTCGTTGCTAAAGATCCCTAAATCCCTGGTCAAACTGTACAACAAATTTGGATCCAACATGCATCAGTTGGTTGTCAATGTCTGTTAAGGTAGTGGCAAAACACTGTCCAACATTGCTTGACGAATTCAAGTTCAAGTTGACGCTAAATTTGAAAATATGTCGCTAAAACTGTAACCAGAACCCCTCGTAGCGTTTGTGCCACTCGAGCTTTTGGAGGACGGAAATGACCGATACAAACGAGAACAGACTAAAGAATGATTTAAAGAGAACGTGTAGAACAGTTTACGTTCGCTGCAAGGTACATCCCCGTATACGAGATGATGAGAATGACAACAGATCAATTTGCAGAAATTTTAAACACTCTCCAAAGAAAGCAATCACGATAAAGGGGACTAAAAGTGTCCCTCAGATATGGCCTTGCTTGATACGCGCTGTTTAAATTTTTTGGCTATTCATCAATGATCATGAAGTCCTCTTCGTCCTTGTCCGCCACCCTTGTTGCAAATGTGCTAGAAATAAGATAACGATTCGTGGTTGGCTAGCAGCATGAACGTGACTCGATTCAGGACACAAAGTTTTTGGAAGAGTGGCAAAACACTGCAACATTGTTGCGTCGAGCAGGATTCTTGGGCGTAATGTTTGATCAAAGCAAACTCTATCCAACACTAGATCGAACAAAAAGTGTTGGAAGAACATCTTCCACTGAACATGGGCTGCCAAACAGTCGAACAATGTTGGATCGAGCAAAATCAGTGGAGCGTTGAATCCAACTTCGTTCGATAGTTTGGCCAGGGCTTTAAAGTATATCCAGTGAACCAACTCTCACAGTGAGCTTTGTTCTTTTGTGCCAGAGGGAGTGATCCATTGTGAAACGTGTCGTATCATGTTGTTCGAAGGGCCAAGTCACTAGGATGGCTCATTACACTTTTTCTTGTTTTAAATAATTGAGAAAGTCTTGAACTAGAAGTTACGCGTTATCTCGCAGTCTAAACGCTTGATGCAGGAAGTGTACCTTTCAAATCACTTCAAATTCTTTGTAGAAGAAATATTGTTGGTAAACGAAGAACTTTGGGGAAGAATTGACTTCTTCAAAGGGTTAGAAGTCTTAAATTAATGAGCCTCTTTTAGTGCATGTTTAATCCTTCTTTACATTTTAATATACTTTAGGTACCTGCAGTAGCTGTTTGCGGGGCCGTGTTCATAAGCCATGCCAATCTGTATGTGCCCGACCCCTTTTCTGTGGCCACAACTGCTCTGAGCCTTGTACCAAAAACTGTCCACCCTGCAAGGAGCCCTGCGGAAACTCCTGCAAACACAGTAAATGCAAGAAGAAATGCGGTGAACCTTGCAAACCCTGCAATGAGCCGTGCATCTGGAAATGTGAGCATCACAAATGCACCAAGCTATGCTTCGAGCCTTGCAATCGTGAGCGTTGTGATCAACCTTGCAAAAAACGCCTCCCTTGCAAGCATTTATGCATTGGTCTTTGCGGGGAAAAGTGCCCCAAGAAATGCCGCGAGTGTCACAAGGACGAAGTCACAGAGATTTTCTTCGGAACCGAAGACGAGCCGAATGCACGATTCGTGGAGTTAGACGACTGTGGTCACCTGATTGAAGTAGAAAGGATGGATCATTGGATGGATCAAGCACAGGAAACCGACAATGGAAAAGCTGTTGATGTACAGCTTAAGCGCTGCCCAAAGTGTTTGACTCCCATTCGGACCAGCCTGAGGTACGGCAACATCATTAAGAAGATCCTGGCTGACTTCGAAAAGATAAAGAAAAAGATCTTGCTAGGTGAAGAGCAGCGCAGAGCTGTAGTAAGCAGGCTAAGACTGAAGACTCGAAACATTGTGAAATTTCCCGACGACCAAGAGCAACTCACGAAGGCGCTTGAACACTCCAGCCTTACCGATGAACAAGTGAACGTTTACGAGAACCAGATCAGCTTTTTGTGTTTTCTTCAGGCGCTTAAGGATAAGATTGAAAAGGGAATTGAAAGTGACAGTGAGAGAGCAACAAAAAGCCACCTGGTTTATGTCCTACTGGAAACTAAAGAAGATCTTCAAAACCTGGTGGAGGAACTTCGGAAGCGTGTAATGGGAATTCGCGTTCGTTTCAGCGATCAAGAATTGGAGGAACTCAACGAAGAGATGTACCGAACACAGCTCGCTGTTGACGTAAAATTGCTTAAGATGCAAATTAAAGTTCGGGGCATCAGTTTGGATGTTTTTTATTCATCGTTACTTAATCAAATGCAAGGAAAACTGGATTCAGGAAAGGTCATCGGTAAGACTGACACATTTCACTCGTTTTAGACTGGTTTCTCTGGTTTTCCTTACCTGTTTATTTATTTTCTTTTCATATGATCCAATCTTATTCAAACTAAATTTTATCTTGGTATTTCCTGTCAGAGCACTTTTCACTTGCCTCGTGCCCAGACTTCTCTCAAATCATCATTACGCTTTTTTGGTAGTTCGCGTTGAACTTCAAGAAGGGCCTGCGTAGAAGGCAACGTTTTACACCAACCTGTTTTTTGCATGTTATGATCGAAACTAAAGCCCCGTCCACACTAATGCTTTTTCCAAAACCTCCGTTTGTATATGACCGTCCACACTAAAACGATCGAAAACGGATGTTTTCAAAAACGAAGTTCCGCGAAAACGGAGGTTTTCAAAAACACTTTTGAAAGTGGAGACTTGACAACGGAGGTCTATCGCTCTAGACTGGATGGTGAAAACGGAGTTTTTTGAATACGCGTGACGTCATAATCATTTTCATGCCTCACTTTCCCGCGCGTTCAGACGAAGACTAAAGCCTGGTAACAAAAACGCATCTTTACATCTCTGTTTTCAGTCTCTAGTATGGACAGCCGAATAGGATGTAGAAACGCTAGTGTGGACGCAGATTTTTTATCCGTTTTCAGGGACCTGGAGGCTTTTGAAAACGCATTAGTGTGGGCGGGCCCTAAAAAGCAAGGAACACATACCAAACCAAAGACAAAGGGAAAACAATAGAAATAACGTCAATTGAAAGTTAACTTTCTCGTGACTGTTAATTCTGGCACATGTGATTTGATTCTTATGAGAGTTTAAACGTTAAGCGTTTAACTATTTTCTTCGCTCCTTTTGTGAAAGATAAAATAGTCACTTAAAGCATATTACGAGAAATTTGCTTAAAGGAGCTAAAATGTTATCCTCCCCGCCGATTTGTGTGAAATGTTTAAATGCTTGCATTTGAGGTGCCAACCTGCCATTAATTTCATGAATTTTTAGGCAAAGATGACCGAGAGCGCTACACCAATCACATTAAGAGGATCAGGGAGCGGAATAATCTAACGGTGTTCTATCAGGACGTGACTCGGCAAGAAAAAGATCTGATTGTCAAAGCTATGGGCTTAACACAAGGACATTGGTTCAAGTGTCCTAAAGGTACGCAACGTTTTAAGGAGAAAAAAGAATATCATTTTATTATATATTTCTTAGTCAAGTTTCAAACTACATTACAATCTTTCGGGATAATTTTGTGATTTCTAGGTTAGCTAAAGGCATAACGTCATGGATAGTTTTAAAATCACTGTCTATACAATCGGACAAGAATGTAAATATCAGATACAATTGAAAATTTGTTCGAATTAAATTTATTATAAAAGAAATTAATTAATAGACCGTATTCGTATTCTCAGTATCGGATTCAAAGTAGCTTGCAATGGAGGCTAATGCGGGGAAATATCTTAAAAAGTATTTGTATTTGAAAAGATTTCCCCACATTAGCCTCCATTGCAAGCTAGTTATAGTCCAATACTGAGTATACGAATATGGTCTATTGAATTGACTTCTTGCGAAATATTTCCGACAAAGTGTTCGATTCCCTATTATAATATAATAAGGATATTACGCGCACTCTCATTGTTCAATAGCTGTGTTTAGATGAGAATATGGAAACACGGCTGTGACATCACACGAATTTTGATTGGTTATGTGTTGTCAGGTGCGCGTTTTGATTGGCTGGTAGGAAATATGAGCGTGTATCAAGAGAATCTGTTTCAATCAAGAATTTTCCTTCATTTGTTTCCTTCATTTGTCGAATTATCTTCGAGAAATATTTTATAAAAGCAATAGAGGACTTTTTTTCCGTGTTTTCATAGCCTCATCTAAACACTCGAGGAAGTTGGCAGAATTCTCGACAGTTATGCAAACCCTCGACTGCGTCTCTGGTTTGCATAACTGTCTCAAATTCCCCCAACTCCCCCTCGTGTTCAGATAAGGCTATGGAAACACGGAAAACGTCCTCTATTGCTTAAATATAATGTGAAAAGGCGATGCATGGCACATGCGGGAAACCAAACAAAAAGAATTCTTAAAAGCCCCTCTACTGTTCCGACTAAATGGAACAATTCAATTGTAAGCTCTATGGCTTTTCTAAACGCCGTTCGAGGAGGGTGTGATACAGCAGACGACACCAAAGACCTCTAGGATAACCCTTTCTCGAATCAGTCAAATATGTGCCATATGCTGCGTCTGTTACAAAGTGAGAAGTACATAGCTACCTGGCAGCCGATTGGCTGAATTGCGTATTTACAGTTTTAACTATATTAAAAAGTTATATCTGTTGCGAAATACATGTATATACTAATCATTGATGATATATTTACCCGACATAAAAGGGAATTTTAAAACTATGCAACATTATTTTCCAGGCACGAGCTCATTAAAAATGTACTTCTGAAACGCCGGTCTATTTTTCAATTCTTTATATCAAAGTGCCTATTACGTGATTTTCTTCGTCATTTAAGATGGAATTAAATGTCTTATTACATACAATTTGATTATAATTTAATACTGTCAGTGGGAATTGCCGCTCTACCGTGCTTTGGGTCTCACAGTACTCAATACACAGGTAAATAATGACTAAAGCTCTCTTCTGTACACGGGTGTGGCTCGTTCTTTAAATACGCCGGAAGAGGAATTACATTGGAATAAGACCAAGTAGGGTTTCAGCGCAAAGAAGTACCGAGCAAGAAGATTCTCGGTGATTTTGCCTCGTGAAAAAGCTGGCGTATTTCGGATTTTTCAAATCCCTCTGCAGCGTTCGTTTATGCCCAGAATGCAAGAGAGTAGATGCTTGCCGATTTTGATAGGCGTTACAAATTGTGCCATTACCTTTTTAAAAAAATGTAAATGCTTTGTTTATAGCGGGTAGAGCACTTAGCTATCAAGCTAGTTTACAGGCACTCCACTTTTAACGATCTGAAAGAAACAATTCAAACTTAACATAAAGATGATCAAGAACCCCAACTGGCAGGAGGCAGCCACTTGGCTATTCACAAAGCGTGGTGGAGTTGAATCCGGGACAGTCGAAAACAAATCCAAACTCTTTGTTCAACTCTGAAATTTACTAAATACATTTCTTTCATTCAATTATTGTTGGAAATAGACTTAAACTTTACGGGATACTGCTTGTTGGATATCAAAATTGGGCATAAATCTAACTACTTGTATTTCTGGATGCAAGTGGGTGGAGCATCTAGAGAGCTTTATGGCTGAAGCAAGAGCTTGTATTTTTGATCCTAGGTCATATTTACTGCATCACAGAGTGCGGTGGAGCTATGGAAGAAGGCCGCTGTCCAGAGTGCGGCTCATCTATTGGAGGACAGAATCACCAACTGAGAGCGGATAACCAATTGGCCAGTGAAATGGATGGCGCACGCTACGCTGCGTTTTCTAATTTAGCCAATATCAACAACTTTGACTTGCGTGACTTCAATTGATGCTGTCATATTTGTAACAGTTTCCCGACGTTAAAACAGGCGGAGTACGCACAGTGAATCTGAAGGAGTCAAGCTAGGGTCCGTGATAGTTTGTTTCAAGGCACGTTCTAAAGTTTTTCATTTTGATTTGTCGGATCAGGGGCCCGTTTCTCGAAAGTCCCGAAAAGCCATTTGTGAAACTGCCAACCGCTTCTTTTTTGACATGTTTTCAAGGTAACAAAAAGCAAAATGACAGTGAAGTTTGACGACTTAAATCCTCTCCGTTCTTGAGACACAGGGGGAATTTCGACACCCAAAAATAGCCCGGAAAGTTTCGGGACTTTCGAGAAACGGGCCCCAGTCCCCGTTTCAGTCCCGAATGTTCTCGGGCCTTTTTCGGGTGTCACAATTTCCTCTGAAACTAAAGAACAGAGAAATTCTAAGTCATCAAAGTCCACTATCATGATTTTGCCTTTCGTCATCTTGAAAACATGTTAAGAGGCTAGCCTATCTGAACAAACGGATGGCCGTTTCGTAAATGGCTTTTTCGGGTCCCAAACATTTCGGGACGGGTAACAGACTTCGGCTTTTTAGAGTTTTCTCTGAATCCACCTCTTACCTGGCTGACTTACTGCGCGGAGATGACGGGGACGCGTTCGCATAAGTGTAGTTTGTATGTTTTTACAATTTATCATTTTAAGTGTTAAAGTATAGCATATGTAGTTTTTCGTTGATGACGTCGTGCTTAGACTTCAGTGTTGAAGATATCAATGACGCCACCTATTGTGCAATGTGAAAACTAGAACCTCAGTGACTGCCGAAACAAAGTTCCTTTGTTCCTGTGATTAGTATATTTGAATGACAGAAGAATGTCTGTTAACCTCTTCAATTTCGATAATTGTTTAACTTAATACAGACTCCATGACAATGCGCTCGAAGTACTTTTCTCCGCGACCCGTCGTCGCATTATACGAAATGAGTAATTTGCACAGGAAGACATGTTTAGGGGAATCTGCAGTTGAATCTGCAGACGTCGTTGTTTGCATAAGCGACTTGTGAACGTATTATTGACATTGTGGCATTATGCCCCGCACACGTAGATGAGTGACGAGTAATGAGCCAACCTAAGCCGTCAGTTCTTTCTTTTTTTTTATTGACTGACACATTTGAATAACAACTGATATGAATAGAGTTCAATAATTTCGCTTTCAATATGAACTCCAAACGTCACAATGAACACTCTGCATCGTAAATAACAATTTTAACTAAATTAATTTTCAAGTAGGAAGTTTATTTAGTGTTTTGTCTTTTCCTTTGCTTTAAGCAGTGGGTACTTTATACTTGTTATCATTTTAAACAGTCACTTAATATTATCGTATAAACTCTTGTTCTTAGGCCATCGTAGCTTCATTAGGAAAATAACACAAACAGCGGTGAAAAAGTGTGTTGACTAGCATACGAAACGTCAAGTTTTATAAAAATGTGTTGGAATACAATGTTTATCACCGCTGTTTGTGTTATTTTCACTTAATATTACTTTTGGGCGAGTTATTTCAAATCGACCGAGCGAGTAAGGAAGTTTATTTAGTGTTTTGTCTTTTCCTTTGCTTTAAGCAGTGGGTACTTTATACTTGTTATCATTTTAAACAGTCACTTAATATTACTTTTGGGCGAGTTATTTCAAATCGACCGAGCGAGTAATTATGGTGAGGACGTGTTTAGTGTCAAAAGCGGAAAAATGTAACAAATTCACCACAAGAAACTCGTATCATTTCTGTATTAGTATCTTTTTCAGTTTCAAGACTTGACCAAACAACGCTGGGAAGGAAGCCTTAGTCATTAGAGTTTTGTCCATATTTTAACAGGGGAATTGTAATATGGATTTTTAACATAGATTTTTAGGAAGACCGAAGAACATTTCTCAGAAACTACTGAGAAAGGTGAGAATTTCTTAAAAGTAGTAATGTGTGCTGAACTCGAGGGCCGTAGAGAATATCGACACTAAAAACCTCTCGGGGAAAAAAAAAAAAGAACAATTAAAAATAAAGATGTAATTACTCTTCTCCTCTCCAGAGGTGAGGATTCGGCTCAGATTATTTATATATATTCCTAAGTTGCATGGAACTCTTTGACAATCTTCAAAGAGAGTGACGTAAGGCACAGTTTCGAAATAATATCACGATAGAATTGTCCCCACGTTCGGGAGACCAGCCACCGTTGTAAAATTAAAGAATCGCTGAACTTGGTAGAAGATGGGCAACAGTATATATTTTGTCGGAGAATCTCAAATGGTTAGCATTTAGTTCTGACGTATCTGTAAGCAGTCAAACTCGGGATATTGGAAGAATAAAGTGAGAGGTCTGGATCCGATTTGCTAAATCTCTATGTCAACTTTCATCAGTGAAATGGGAAAGGTCCTTTTGACTGAAGCTTGTTTACGAATCATTGCTTTATATGGGGTCACAATGTTCCTACAGAAGCGTCATTTACCATCTCGTTACCAAAGCCATTGATCTCATGTCTGCTCATGATCCCTCTCCCCCCCGCTCTATCTCTCTCTCGCTCTCTCTCTCCAGATTTTCAGTCAGTTTTAACTGTGAACACACGGTCCGCCAAGCTCTTGTTCAGTTTAGCATTCGTGGGTATGTCTCGACGTCAATGGCCTGATTAAGTTGGTAAATTAGCATAGCCCAAGGATATGAAATTGCTGTGGACATTATTGCGAAGGGTTAAACATCACCCTTCACTTTAAGTTGCTTTCTTTTTTACTTTTTAATCTTGGAATCTTCTTACTATTACGCACGTTTCGACAACAATGTCCGCAACAATAGTCCCTTTTCGAATTTTACCGAGTTACCGCTGAATACGAACACCAATGACACATTGATACAGGGTTAGTCTCGACGTAAAGTAAAATATTCACAAAAACCGGCAGGAAAGATACCCGAAATTTGAAAATTAACCAATAGAAATAGTTGTAAAGTTAACAGGTCATCTCGCTGGAATTTGTGAATATGTTCACTTTAGGTGGAGGCTAACCTTGTAAAAATGAGCTCTCGGTGCTTTTATTCATCGGTCATGGCGAACTCGAAACTGGACTATTTCATAACCTTTGGCTATACAATTTACCAAAAAGAAGATAACTATTTAAAAGTAGATTTTTCAACTTTTCAATATCTTCCGTTTACCTGTCCAAACTGAGAGGAACTATCCAAAATGCATTTGGAATTGAACGGAGAAAAATGGCGTTCTGGGTTATGTCAAGTTACACTTGAAAAAAACTAAGTTTGACGGAATTTTAGACATTTTTCTCAAATTCATTTACACTTAACACAGCATGACCGCATTCTTAATTTTGATATAGAGTTACCTGAACTCCTGATAATCATAAAGGAACGGAATTAAGACTGATAGTAGAGCAACTTTGAAGCGGCGACTGTGTGACCACGCCTGACAATTTTACAAAGCGTCCGGAAAGAGCATCTTGGCGCACTATTTTCCATACGACGTGAAACTTCGACTATTGCCTCATAGTCGGAGTCTTTTAGCCAATCAAAAAGCTAGAAATGCAATAGTCGGAGCTGAAAATTTACTAAATCTTGTTAGCTGATTTATCGTTTACCCATATTTGTGAATGTAACCTCACATTTCACTTTAAATCCGACTTACTTTATGATTAAAAAGCACTCCATTCTGAGTTGAAGTCTCTTAAATAAGGAAAATCAACGCCAGGAAGGCAAAACTATCCTCTGCTCCTTGCAAGTTCTGCCAGTTCATCGCCACACTTTTGACTCGCCATCTTCACTTGATTTGTGATCCTTCGCCGTATTTCCCGTTGTATTGAAACAATATCAGTCATAAAGATAAGGTAATGCTGAAGTATTTCAAATGACTCATCATCTTTGCATTCATTGTGTGACGTCCTTTTGGAAACATGCGATGAATAGCACTACATCCGCCATTTCTCATGTTCTTCGGGGTGATGAGGCGCATGCGTAACGTTAGTCTCCTTTGTTTTTCTTCGGCCTGAATGGACGGGCTCCACAAAGTCTTGCGTCTCAGTTTACGCAAATACATTACACCTTTCCATCAAATCATGTAGAAATCTAACGACTGTGGTATTTTGAAATGAACAAAAACCATTTTTTGAGCCTTGTTTTTAACCAGCCCCGTTGCCACAGCAAGACAGCAACCTTAGCCAAAATGCGAAAATAAACTCTTCTGTGGTTTACCTTGACTCTTGCAAAAATATCTAAAAGATAATGGGGAATTAAAAACTGTTAAACCACCTTAAATTGTTCAACAGACTTTTTTTTTGTCACGATGCTTTGAGTTTGATTGTTTAAAAGTAATTTCTGGCAAAACTAAACAAAATAAACTGCACTTCCTTGATATAGCCCCTTATTAAAGTCACAAGATAAGTTGTATCATAAAAATGTGAACAGGCACGTCACAGTTATTCTCTTTACTTCCCGGAAATCCAATTTCGATTTCTCAGAAAAGGTGGCCACAGTTCATTGGCTAAAAGTATTGTATAAATATATTCTCCGCAAAAAAATATGTATTTCCTTGGGGAAATTCCATAGTGAAAAGAAAAGTTTGCAGCCTTTTAAAAAGATTCGAACCAATTTTTACAGACTATATAGCTCTTTGCGGACATCACTGATTGACAGAGTTGATCGATCTGACAGAATCTACAGTGGAAACTCGAATTTTCGCGACCATTCGCAGGTAAACTATAATTTAGTAATCATCAATAATAAGCTTATCATGTTGTAAGCTTGGTTTACTTCAACCCCTGCAATTCGAACGATCCTTGTAATTGATTCAGGAAAACACTTCCTCTCCAGTTGCTAGCGATTTCAAAAACGCTTTAAGACTTGTTTGCTTTAACACATGTTTGGTCATTTATTTCAGTCGCCATCCTCCGACAGTCAATCATATGAATATTCTGCGAGCATAGCATTTATTTATTTTGTCCAGCGAAGTACGATTTTCGTGTTCGGTCATACGTTTACAGCTCACTCGTCGAGAAATAAAATCTGTTTTACTACAATAGTTAATACATTAGATATTCTTATATGGCGCAATTTCCACAGCTCATTGTTCCTCAGTTTCTTGATTATTTTAATTTCGATTATATGAAGAAGGAACCAAGCCTAGAGTAAAGTGAAACACCTCATCTGTGTCTGATGAAATAAAATGTCGTCCCCTTTCTTACCCGCTAACGTGGTTAGTAAACCGAAACTGCATAATTTCACTTTCGATTCGGTTCAGATTTACAAGAACTAGACGCCCCATGAGCGTACACTGGGTTGCCTGTGGGACGTCTTGCTCAAAAACAGAAGGGACTGAGTTGGGTGGTATTGAACTGTAGCGTTCCAGTCATTTTTTTCAAGTAGGGGGTCATTAAGACCATTTAAGGGGTCACTCAGAGGTAGAGCCAGCAGAGGCCCTTTGGCTCACAAGTTCATGCAACTAAACAGATCTTTTTCTGAGGTTAAAAACCTGGCTACCAGCCTATTAATCGTTTGTCAGAAAGAAAAAATTCCTGTCGTCTTTAGAAAAAAATACGAGGAAGGAGTACGTTTTTGCAAACGTTGGCCGTGTAGCACTTATATTTTGAACAGACTTTACTGATTAGAGTGTAATGTGAAGTGCTAGGTTTCTACCCCATATGAACCATGTGAGCGTTAGCCCTACTAATGGAAATGGGCCCATTTCCATTAGTAGGGCTAACGCTCACAGTAACGCAGCGCTTTATTCCATATTGTCAACTGAGGTGCGTTTTGTCTTCCAGGAGATTCAAGTTGTCTTTGCTTAATATGTAGCTCCAATAGTACACGATATTGTTTTGGTATTGTATATCATTGTAGTGCCATGGTAGAAGTCGTAGGTAAATAGCCCCCCTGAGAAGACATGTGGTTACTAGCAAAGTACTAAACCCAGAAAGGTGAAAAAAAAAATAAAAGGGAATCGAGAAACATTGGCTTCTAGGCTGACATGTTGATTCCTCACAACTTCTCTTCACCACAAGTTTAAACGTGCACTCGGGAGCGTCTGACAGCTTTGTAATACAAAAGTTCACTGAAGTTTCCCTGTCCGGCTGGGTTAGTATCTGGATCTAAAAGATGTACCACTTTGTAACAGAAGCATAGAACCGAAAATTCTATTTTAACGCTCAAAAATGCGAACTAAGCAAGGTACAGATTTTGTTATCTTTCTTTATGCAAAACAAACATTGATGCAAAAGTAAATAAATATTTTGCCATCAGCAACAATATTTACGACATGAAAACAATATTAATTTTTTGAACCGCGAAGTTACCATGAAAACAATATTCATTTTGAACCGCGAAGTTACCATCAGCGAAAAACATTTTGAGAGATTTTTGCTACGTTCAATTTTGTTATTGTACTTTTGGCTGCACAAGTAAATCACAAAATCGAAAGTGATATCGAATTTAGCGGGCGCCGTGATCAAGTTACCGCGGCGTGTTTACTCGCGAAACAGTGAAGCATCTGTGTCAAATGATGGCAAGATACCCGGGTTTTTGTTTTGTTAGTTTTCTTTATCGTTCAAGTGTTATAAAGTTTGACAAGAAATGTGCGAATTCAACACAAAGATCACAATCGCCCAACTCTTGAGGTTGACCATTGTTTCTGCAAAGTCAAAAGTTTACTCTTCAATACGAGGTTATTTATCACCAGGTAATTCAATCGTTTTGGAAATAGCAGCTACTTTATTATTCATCAGCGTCACAACGTTTTGCTGATTTTGGGGCTCATTTTGTCGAAACTCAAGCAAGCTTCCAAGAGAACTGTTTATTTTCGTGACTTATGCACTCGCTGCTTACAGTGCACTACCACAAAAATCCTCCCGTAGCACATTTCAACCCACGTATGCAAATTTGTTAAGCTCGAAAATTACACAACATGATAATAAATTCACAAAGGCTGGAAATCTCACAAAAACCTTTTCCAGCGAAAAATTTATTGAAGCAAACAACATATTTGCTAGGAGAGAACAAAAACCCTTCCTATTTCAATTGCGTGCGTGCAAACAAGACACAATCCGTGTCACAAAGCATATGCAATTGAATAAATTTCTGACAGTTCACATCAAATCCTTTCGAAAGAACCTTGACCGTAAATAATGAAGCACAAATGAGACAAAAAGCTTTCATTCAAATAATTTCTTCACTGTCACATTTCCAATTTTTTTCCTTTGCAGAGTTGAGTACAAAATAATTGTAAATTGCCAGACAACTTAGATGCGACTTTAGTAAACACTGTGATGCATTCAAGGCGTTCGATTCCTTCCATGTTTTTTAAATCCATAAACATTTTGCCATTTGATTTCAGTGTTGTATATAATACCAAGTTAGTAAAATATTAGAAACAAAGCTCACTGTTACGGCGAAAAATGAATTTGTTGTCGAAGACCATAGCTTGTCGCTTTAAAGATTCCAGATATTTATTTTTTATTTCCTGTCTTGTTCATCCAGTTGACTTTCCATTCCTGAGCTCCATGAGGGAATATTTTGTTTAAAGATCCACTAAAACGCCCTTCTTGTTACAATGACTTTCGACGCCATAGAAGGTTACTGACAAGAATTAGTGAAATTTCCAGTTGTTACCGGAAGACTGTGCAGAGTTGAGTGGAAATAAATACAAATAGCCAGACAACAGAGATCACAGGTCCACTTAAGGTGTTCGATTCCTTCTCTGTCTTTGTTGAACCCATAAGTTACCAGAGAATTTTCATTTGGTTTCAGTGTTGTACATAACAGCACACTTGGCAAAATATTAGAAATACAGCTCATTTTGATTTTGGCTCGACGTGCGAAAGATTGTTGTCGAAGTCCATTACTGGTCGCTTTTAAGATTCCAGATATTTATTTTTCACCGCCTGTCTTGTTTATCCCGTTGACGTTTCATTCTTTAGCTTCATTCGCGTTACAATTTTTCGACGGCATTGCAGCTTAATTAAATGTTCTCCTGTGTGCACCAGAGAAATCTACGCATTACCCCACCCCCCTCAAACCTAACAAAATACGCACAGAAGACTCTATGCATAAAGACACCACTTAACAGGGGAGTGACAGGCAAGACTTTTACCAACATGGAAAAAAAATTAAAAATATATATAAAAAAAAACCCCAGAAAATTACCCATTTTCCTACTGGGATTGCCATACTGGCAACTCAGTAATTACACGAAGCCTGAGTGTGCCTTCCGCTCTTGCATGACGTCATAAGAACACGTGATGTTTCTTTTTCTTTTTTGAGAGATTTGAGTTTTGAGTGTCGAGTGATACTTATGTAAGGTTGAGTCTATAATACAGTCCTGTGGTGTGATGTAACGAACCAGTGCGATAAGAATGTCATTAGGGCACACTAAGCTTAACTTGTAAAAATTGTTGTGGGATTCATACGTACGCATCGACTAGAGGGTACCAAAAGTGAGAAATCGGATCTAAAAATGTGCGCCGCGAATTTCTCGATCTAATATAAAGAGAGATCGACATGATATGAATCGACAAAACAACCGATCAGAAGCTATTACACAGGGGAAGAAAGGTGAGGAAATGTTATCGCCTTTTTTCTCACATCTTTGTTTCGGGTCTCTTGGTATTACATTCAATTTCTAAAAGTCGAAGATTGAACTTGGGTAGCCCGTGCGGAATTAGGGAATTTAAGCAAAGACGTCGGCTGCGGCAACGACAACGTCAAAAAGCAAAAATATGATTGGTTAAGAAAGGGAAAATACTGGCGCTTTACGAATTTCCGTGCATTTGCCATACTCTACTGAACAACAACGTGAAATCCCCAAATTTTAGGTTTTGGGGACAACACGAGCAAGGGGTGTGCGCTCGTTCGATTTTGAAATCACACGTATGATTTCAGACCAAATTGCACTCCACTCAGTTCAATTACCATTATTAATTCTCTTGTCACAGAAACCTTGACTATGAGCGATCAACTAATATACCTTGATTTGAGGGTCTCAGTGGGCTTTCCGTTAGCAGTGAAACAAAAAAAAGTTAGTAACCGTTATGCGTGAAAATTACCAAAAAAAAAGAACTGTTAGCCGTGATAAAAAAAAAAAAGCATTTAGCGTGATTTGTTTTCAAGTTTGAAAAGTGGGATCGAGAGTATTTCGAAATATTTAGAGACTGCAGAACACTAGACACCGTTTTACCCCCTCTGCCCTGCTCTCTGACATTCTGTAAAACAAGTCCCAAATAACGACCCAGTTGGAGGTCTTGACAAAATGTAAGTCGCATTGTTGATGACCAATGACCTATTCTAAGGCCACTTCGGAAAATACCATAATACTTTTTTGTTTGTCCCCCCAAATCTTGCATAAGCATTGTTTCCAGTTTCTCTTGGAACTTACAATGGTCCCAAGAGGAAACAAAAACAATACTTATTTAAAATTTGGGGGGACAAACAAGAGTATTATGGTATTTTCCGAAGTGGCCTATTCAATATGTGTACCCCAAAAATATGTGTACAGAGAACCCCAAAAAGCAAAAATACAGTTTAGTTCCATTTTCATCAAGGAACGTTTCTTTGTTTTTCATATAAGTTAACCGTGACGGGAAAAAAACCGTTAGCCGCGAAAAGGCAACTTTTTAACCGTTAACCGTGAAAGCTATTCTTCCAGGAGTCCCTCTCGAGTGACTGTTTTTTCCGACCTAGTACTAGTTTATGTTAGAACTTTTCCGCTATGAATTCAAAATTAATCGTTACGTCACCCATTGTTATTAATATGCCAACCAGAACTTAATTGGCTGTTGAAACAATGACTTTTTTTGTTCCGTGGTTGGCAAATTTGAATATCAAAATAAATGTGACGTCAATGTTTGTAAACAAGAAATATCGCTATTCATGCATCTCTGCATTGCACATGCAGGGATTAAAAACTTTTGTTTTGCCCCACTGAAACTCGTTCCCAAACTCGAGGCAGCCCAGGGTACGAAATCTATCATTGTCTATGGCCAATACGGCCGCCGTGCGAATAAGGCCCATACTTGTCGAGAGAAATCGTTCGAAATATGGATCGCATGTGAAAACGATACCTCAGAAAAAAGATGAGTGAATTGAGAGCGTCAAGCCATACTAGGCTTTTCGAAACAAAATGACAAAAATATCGACTCAAAAGGTACTTGAACTCTTTTCGCCCCATATCCGATTATCTTATTCGTTTTGTTTCCATAGACCATATCCTGTTGATGGACAACTGGCAAGCCCTGGGCGCAGTCGCACGTGAGCAAGGACGCCACACTGGCCTTATTAACCGACCTCACTCTTTAGGTTCCTTCGGGGGTGGTACAGTCGGAGGCAGAGGTAGGGGGCGTGGAAGAGGTTGGCGCGGAGGAGCGACTCGTGGAAGAGGGGGGCGAAGTGGAGAAGGACGACCTTACCAAGTTAGGCTTGGATTCAAGGCACTAGAGGAGCTGGATACGAAAGCCCCTGATGAAATCGTTCTTGATTTAACATCCACCCGATGTTTTCCTGCTACAGAACTTTTGCTCCAACAGTCGGGCATGAAGGATGACATGGTCGTTCTGATCACAAGCATCCTTGCCAAAGCGTGCGCTTGCAGCTCAAAGGAATACCTTATTAAGCTATTAAACTTACTACCGAAATCCCCATTCTTTGCACTCCACCTAAGAACGTTCCTTAATAGGATAAGTGCTTGCAGAATGCCTGCCACAAACATCGCTACGTTTTTAAACAATGTCATAAAAATCATGAATGAGTTGCTCCGGAGATTCCCGAACTGCTATGCCGATCTTCCAGTGGCTGAGTTGTATTGTGGAGTCATGTTTTTATCCGACACGGAACAAATAGATGGAAATCAGGTGGATAGAAATTCTCTCTTAAAGGACGCGGAAGAGCTCTTTAAACTAAGAACCCAAAAGGCGGAAGACTTAAAGAAACGGGAGGAGGAAAAGCAATCGAGAAGAAGACCACGGAGAGATGGTATGATTTCCTTTTTTCCATGAATGCAAGCTTCTTTCCAGAGCCCGCCCTTCCCCCGGCGGAAAAGCCTTCAGAACAAGTTTGGCTGGATTAAATACACTCCAAAAAGCAGCTTTAAACTGAATAAGCAGCTAAACTGCCTTTGCCACTTCCAGGCTCTCGGTTGGTGGGGACGAACGAAAAAATGGTTCGGATCGTACTCCTCCTCGCGCTCGCTTTTTCCGTCTCGATCCGGACCATTTTTTTCGTTTAATTAGCTCGTCCTCACCAACTGAGAGCCTGGTACAGGCTAAAAGTAATACACTCAATCCTCAACTTCAATGTGATATGAGAAGGCGGCATTACGGCCGTTAGTCGAGTGTCAGGTTACAGTGTGTAAAATGACAACCACCCTTAGATTGCAGTACCAGCTCATATATTAGTTTTCAGTTGCGAGCATGCGCAGTTGGTTCAGAGGTTGAATTTTTTTCTGTTTTACGCTCGTCAGAACGGATAAGTCAATACAAAGGTTGCTAATTTGCTTCGAGTAGTAACGGTAAGCCTACAAGCACTACTTTAAGGGGATCGCTTCACATGAATGGCAATATAAAAAAATCTGCATTTCGAAAGCATTTAGAACTAAATGTAACAAGTTTCTGAGGTTTTCCCTCTGAAAGTGGCATCAGTATACTAGTTTATTCTTTTCAAGCAAAAGAATATGAGATAAGAGAGCCCCATATTTGGCTCTATCCGATAAAAATAATTAGAAATGCATTATTAGCGGAGCTCCGCGCGCGCGCCCAAGGCGCGCAAGGGCTACGGGTGGACACAGCGCCCGCAAGGGCTACGTGGCCCTTGAGGGCGAAGGGTCTAATTGTTTTAGTATCACCCAACTAGTCGGACAGAAAAGGCAGTAATAAAGTTAGCAAATGCAAGTTGAAAATATATTTATTTGGGAATAAAACGAAAGAAAGCCTCACGCTTTTCGCTACTCGAGGACTATTACTAATAGTCCTCTAGTAGCGTAGCCAATCCAAATGCAGGATTTGCATTAGTCCACTAGTTGGGTGATACTAATAAGGCATAGCTTGTTTTTCTTGTATGCTAATATTCATCTCTCACAATTTGAACCATTGTTTTGAGTCCAGAGGGACACGCTCTTTGTGGAATGTTTTTAAGCCGTTCAAAAAACTCGCAGGCACGTTTTTTATCGGGTCTAAAAACACTCGGCTACGCCTCTTGTTTTTAAACCCCGATAAAATTTTTAAACATTGCATATCATCATCGTCATCATTATCGTTCTCGTTCTCCTTCTCAACTGCAAGCGAAACAAAGTTGAGAGAATTCCAAACTCTTATGGTGTCTGTAGACATGTGTCCTCCTCATTTTGCACTTGTCTATCACTTAGATAATTAATGCAAATTGATGAAAGATGTACCCTGACAAACTTTCCATCCTATCTTAGCTGGACTGAATGATGATGACAACCCGCCGGACGATTTTCGGACGCTTAGCGTTGTTCCAACTCAAGCGGACGTGTTGTCCGGAGAGCGACCCTTTCTCAGAAGGAACAAAGTAGACGGGAGCTACAACAGCTCAGAGCATTATTTAGACGTTCAATTTCGGCTCCTTCGGGAAGACTTCGTAAGGCCTCTCCGTGAAGGGATCGCGCAGCTGTTGGAACGTATCGGTTCTCCTAAGATTGGTGCCTTGCAGGACATCCGCGTGTATAAAGACGTCCAAATTTTGTATCCTATCTGTACATCAAACGGATTACAGTACAAAGTCAAATTTGACAATACTAGGCTGAGGAATGTCCGCTGGGAGAACAGCAAGCGACTGATCTTTGGCTCGCTTATGTGTCTGTCAAAGGACAAGTTTGAAAGTTTTGTCTTTGCCACTGTGGCTAATCGCGATGTTAAAGACCTCCAACAGGTGATTAATTAATAATATATCCAATAGTTCCAATAAATCGCTCGGCGACTCCTCCCGATACCTACCCTTATGTGCAGCAGCTATGCAGACGTAAACTCAATTTTGACAAACTTCACGACGTGTTTCTTTTGGTCAAAACGTCAACTATCGTTTTGTAACGGCACAAAGGTTAGATTAAAGGGGGCTTTTATGTTTAGCAGAACTATAAGTTTAGTAAAGAGTTTTTTTCCTATTTTTAGGGAATAGTGCAGATACAGTTCATTAATCTATCTGATATGTTGAGACTTGAATCAGGAGACGTGTACCAAATGGTAGAAAGCACCGTGTACTTTGAAGCGTATCGCCACATCCTGGAGGGACTAAAAGAAGTTGATCCAGCGCATCTTCCTTTGCAGGTAATGGATACTCAGTCAAGGGGCTATGTCATGGGAGCCTCGCTGTTTTTCGGGCAAAGTGGTGGAGAAAAAATTTTCCATGTATTAGGTGCGCGATTTTGAGGAAAAAAGAGCCTATTTATTTTCAAAATTTAATCAATTTCCACCCTTACCTTCCGTAACAGTAATATAGTTTTATTTAAGTGAACTCCAGCGCATTGGATGACATGTGCATGTTTGCTTTTTTTTAATATTTAATTAGAGGCAATTATTCGCTCTACTGGAGAGAAGAAGCTAATTTGGCGTGGCAAAGCCACCCTTACAAGTTTTAATGATTATTTCAAAATTCTTATAGAGAATGGACTGAAATTGCATAAGGCCTACTCAATATTGAAAGGGAACCGTAGAACCATCGCATAAAAAGAAGGACCTCCCTTTTTATTTACAGAATCTTTGTGACTTGTAATTTTAAATTTTCAATAATATTCTGAATGTCGAGTTGGCTGCAGCATTCTTGATCGGATTTCTGTGTTTGTTTTATTAAACAGAAGTATATTGTCAATTGCGAGAAAGAAGTTGAAGCACCGGCGTATCTGAGGAACAGATTTCGTGAACGAGTGACTTTTGACTTCACGCCCATCATGAGAGAAGAAAGTCGGTATGCTATCTATTGACTTTTTTTTTCAAAAGCAAACTAGTTTTCCATTGCGATTTCGTTATCCATCTGTTGTCTCCTTCCATTCTATTCCACCTTTTATAATTCCATCTTGCTCAGTTTCATTGCATTTTCTGTCTCACAACCCATCCCATCCAAGCCCATTATATTACGTCTGGCTGACTTTTAAGAGAACCCAATGGTTTTAGGTTTACTTAGAGATGCTCCGGGAATGCACTTAAAGTGCCCCTGACCCCAAAAATTTTTTTTCGCCAAAAGAAATCTTTGCACCTGTTCGAAACGCATTGCGGTCATTTTTTCCTTTTTCTAACAAATCCTACCTCTTTATAAGCTTCAAAACTTGCGAAAAGCCAAGTATCTTCTGTTCACGGCCGAGTCGGAAGGGGAGTGGGTCTATTCCTGATTTGACGTCACAATCTACTTTGCATGCATGTTTACAAAGAGTTAATGCGATGTAAATCAGTTTGTGACGTCATATCAGGAATAGACCCACTCCCCTTCTGACTCGGTCGTGAACAGAAGATGCTTGGTTTTTCGCAAGTTTTGAAGCCAATAAAAAGGCAGGATTAGATAGAAAAAGGAAAAAAGCCGCATGCGTTTCGAGCAGGTACAAAGATTCATTTTAGCGAAAAAAATATTTTGGGGTTAGGGGCGCCTTAATTAGATGGACAGCGCTTTTGATTAGCGACACGAAGATACCCCTTGCTCTCCTCTTCCCAAGTTCAACATCACTGACATTGATTCCGCGAATTAAGGCAATTAATGTCATAAAGTTTTCCACATACTCCAGTCCTCTAGTAAAGATAAACAGCTGCAGTTAACCCCACCAAAAAATAATGCTAACCATTACACTTACCTTACTGTTGGAAACGGATAGCAAATGCTTAGACTTAAGGACGGCGCCTACTATAATAGTTGTTATTACGCATACGTTCTGCGCATCTCGAGATACTCAGGTTTCCTATTGGTGATGCATACTAATACCGGTGTATTTTTGCGCGTTTTAAAGCTATCCGGAGAAAGTGGATCTCAGTAAGTACTCTTGGTATCCAAAAAGAAAATTGGGGGTAACCACGCAATTTTGAGAGATAATAGCCGTTTTCACGGTTAGTTTTTTTCATTTGCAGTACAATATAATATAGCATGTATGTGAGGCAATTTCGGGCTATTTTGTAGTTTTAACCCGAAATTGCCTCGCATCCACGTTGGATTACATTGTAATGAAAATAAGAAAAACTAACCGTGAAAAGGGCACTTAAGCTTCAATTTG
>NC_090885.1:59664979-59692479 GCF_036669925.1 Montipora capricornis
GAATGATGCTGTATGGGAATGGTTCAAGAAGAAAACCGAGAAACGCATTCCAGTTTAATTCAGGAGTTTGCAGTGAAAGCAGCAGAGAAACTTGGCTACCCTGGGTTCAAGACGTCAAGCGGCTGGCTTACGAGATTTAAAGAGCGCAACAACCTTTCGCAACACAAACTCTGTGGTGAATCTGCTGATGTGCCAGAGGCTACAGTGTACTCTTGGAGAGAGCGTCTTGGGTCTATTATCTCTGAATATGAGATGCAAGACATCTGGAACAGGGATGAAACTGGCCGCTTTTACCGCGCACTTCCGGATAAGAGCCTTTCGGAGAAAGCAAAGAAATGCAAAGGAGGCAAGAAGTTAAATGAGCGGTTAACTGTTGCTTAATTTGTTTCTGCTCCTGGGGAAAGGAGAAAACCAGTTGCAATCGGAAAGTATGCGAATCCAAGGTGCCTGAAGAATATAAACAAAGATGATCTTCCTTCACAAGCTCCTCAGTTGAACAGCTCTTTCAAGGCCCAGAATCGATCAATGCCTTTATTCATATTGACTCTTCTGGATGTCACCCCTATGATCTCAAGGGACGCTATTCCAATATTAAACTTGTGTTTTTTCCCATAAACTGCACGTCCAGCTGCAACCTTTAGATTTCGGAATAATCCAGAACTTTAAAGTCCATTTACAGAAAGTTGTTACTTCGTCATATTATTACAATGACCACAGACCACGACCGTGCAACAGACATTGCCAAAACATTGGACGTGCTGCAAGCCATAAGGTGGATGGGGACTTCTTGGTCTAAGGTTGAGAACAATACCATTACCAAATGTTTTGCAGCAGCTGGAATTTCCAGCTTTTTCTCAGAAGTAGCTACCGTCAGTACTGTGACAGGAGAGGAGGATCCCTTTGCTGATCTTGATGTCTCGGTCGATGAGGAACTGGAGAATCTTGTCCAACAAGTTGCACCTGGAAGTGGAATCAGTACTTACTTGGAGTCTGATAACAAACTTCCAGCCTGTTACAGTCTTCTTATCGAACAACAGCCGCTGGAGGCCATTGGTACTTCTCACGATGTCATGGAAATAGAGAGTGACGACGAGAATGAAATGGAAAAGGAAGATATCCCAGGTGAAGGCAAACGCTCAAACGAAACAACCACTTTGAAAAGTTTCAAGGACGTTCTGGACAGTGTCCAAAATATTTCTGCCTTTTTGATTCATAGAGGGGAGTTTACGGTTGCTAATGAATTTAGTGTCCTTGGCGACAAGGTGAGGAAAGTTGCAATTCAAATGAGAAGTACACAGAGCCGACTGGAACGATATTTTAAGGCAATCTGATAGCTGATGCAATCAATAGCTGATGTTCATGTTTTTCCTTGAAACAACTTTTTTAGAAATGTAGATTACTGTACTTCAGCACAGTAGGAAACCAAAATGATGCATTTGTGGACATTGCTGCAACATACGATATGATTTATTTTATACTTACTTAGAAGAACTACAGTATACAAAGGGTACGTAACTCCTGTTCTGTTAAGTTCTGTTCTGTTTGTAAATAAAGTTCTGACGCTCTTTACTTGCGACAACGGGTCTGAAAAAGGTACTGGAGTTAATGAAAATAACTACACATGTGACCCCCTTCCGTAAATATGGTTTAAAATAAAATTTTCTCGCACCCCGCTATTACGGATTCTCTCTATTACGGACACCAAATCGCGGTCCCGAGGGAGTCCTCTATAACGCGAGTTGACTGTAGCTCTGGTTATTATTATCATTATTCAGTGCAAACTCTTTTCCGAGTGTGCTAGAAATTGTGCGAGGAAGTACGCGAATTTACCATTCAAATATGCCAAATATGAGCTCGCTCTAACGTTTAGGCCGAGAATCACAGTAATCTACAAAATTTCCCTTTCAACTGGCCTGAATTATACAAGGGACGACTGTGTTATTACTGGGTTGCCACATATACTAAATGAAGGGAGGTTTTAGGAGCGGCGAAACCGCGCCCACGAGCGCCTTAGGCGCGAGTCTCTAGGGAGTTCCGGGGGCATGTGTCCCCAGGAAAAAAATTGAGGTATGTGCCTCTAAAGATGCCATTTCCTGCATTTTGATATCATAGTCAATGGAGAATAGTGGAGTTTTTAACAGGTAGTAAAAGCTAAGGCCTATTGGTCCCACGAATGAACGCAAACCTTGCACAAAGTCGAGGCAATCCAGTACCACACTTACCTCGCTCAAAATTGTCGCAGGCTCATGCTACCATGACAAAAGGGTGAAAATGGTTGAAAAACCACAGATAAACGGCAAGGAAGAGTTTCAAAACCCAGGAGAATATTATGCGAAAATGGGAGGCCGGAAATCTTCGCCGTAAACGGGAGGTTTCCGGCCAAAACGGGAGGGTTGGAATCTCTGCAATCCAATCGAAAACCGCATTGCATTTCTCCGTTTTATTTTCTTTCTGTGTCGGAAATCGGAGAAGTTGCGCAATAGGGTCTTTCTTGTCACTTCCCTGCTAAATATTGTCTTTGTGCCTAGAATCTTCTGCGCGTAGTTTTGGTAGGTTTCAGGAGGAAGTAGAAATGCGTAAATTTTATCCGGTGCACACAGTACAATATTTATTTAACCTGCAATGGCATCGAAGTCGATGTAACGCGAATGGCGTTTTCGTGAATCTTTAAACAAAATATACGCTTACGGAGCTCAACAATGGAAAGTCGATTCGATAAACAAGACAGGCGGTTAAAAATAAACATCTGGTATTTTCAAAGCGACGAATAATGGACTTTGACAACACACGCATCTTTTGGGCGTCGAGCAGTGATGTGTATTTCTAAATATTTTACAAACTGTGATGTTATGTACAAAACTGAAACCAAATGGCAAATTCTTTGGTAATAACTTCGATTCCTTCAATGAGTTTGTAAAACCCATACCCAACCAGACAAACACCTTGAATGTATCTGTGTTATCTCAGTTGTCTGGCTATTTATATTCATTTGCACTCAACTCTGCGCAGTCTTCAGGACAAATCAGTAAAAATGGAAATGTGACTAATTCTTGACATTCAATAATTATTTGAAAGAAAGCTTGTTGTCTATTTTATGCGTCATTATTCAAGGGAAAGGTTCTTCAGAATAGGCTTTGATCCTGAACTCCGGTGAGAAGTGTATTTAGTTGGGTATGGTTTATGACACGGAATGTGCTGTTTGTTTGCACGCACTGAATGAAATAGGAAGCGTTTGTTGCCTCTAATAGCCAGTATGTTTCAATAAAATTTTTGGCTGGAAAAGTTTTTAGTGAGATTTTTCTGCCTTTGTGGATTTATCGTGTTGTGCAAATATTAACTAATTTGCATGCGTGGGTTGAAATTTTATATGGGAGCAGTTTTCTTAAAGATTACAGGAATTCTTGCTGTTTAGTCATTCTGGTGTAAAATGAAGTTAATTTGGGAAACCAACAATATTTCTTTAAGCTTATCTACTGCGCATTTAGGTGAATTTTTACTTTCTTGACCAAATATAACTTATGCAACAATTATTTACAAACAAGAAGCTCTAGATGGTTTGCACAGTGACGTCATCTAACTCTAAAAGATCTTCTGAAATCATTTTCCAAGTTTTCAGTTCCGTGACGTCTTTCGTTTCGAAAATACAGCATTTTGAATTTTCTACTGGTCTCTTTGCGTGACACTTTCATACCAAGCTATAACCAGTTTACGCTCACGTAGCATCTAGTTTTCCCAATCATCCAGACATATGGAAAGGCACTCAACTTTCTCAATTTTCTTTTTTTCCCTAGCTTCTGCGCGACCCGTAGCCGTTTTTCCTCTCAACGGAACCTTCCAAGGACTGGACCGGATTTCACGAGGCCAACTGGCTACTTTTTCCCCTCGCACAGTCTGGGCGCGGGATCAAAATCGCTCTGTTCAGCTTATGGGGACACTTGATTCATACATTGAAATCCCGAACCGTCCCGGGAGTGACCTCGACACCAGGATGTCGATAACACTTTTGATGCATGTTTTCCCGGCTGGAAACCGGGGTGCAATTATCAGCTTCCAGGAAAACGGTTTGGGAGTCCAGATATGGCAAGAAGGAATGGTTGATGGAAAAGGAATTCTGACCGCCCGCTTCGCGTGCAGGGATTTTTCACAACGTCCAGAAGTCAGTAAAGCGGTCCTAAACATGAACACCTGGAACTTTATTGGTGCTTCATATGATCACGACTCCGGAATTGCATGCCTTTGGCATGAGGGAAATAAAGTCGAAACGAAGTTCATAGGCCAAAAAATGGAGCTGGCCACACAGTTTTCCATTAGAATTGGAGCTTTAGCAGACAGCAGACAAGGTGATTGTTTTCTGGGAATGGTTGCAGATCTCCATATTTTTGCTGAATCTCTGGGACGAGACGCTGTACGAGCAGTGGGTGGAATCGCTCCACAAGGTATTTTCGACATCCTTGATTTGAATCAAAAGCAAAATCAGGGTAATTCCAACACATAGACAATTCCAAGACGTGCAGACAAGCCAAAAAAATCCAGGCTGTCTAAACAATCATTTCTTCCTAGCCAGGGCTTGATCTTTATGAAAGCCTTTGTATGTCCCAGTGGGCACAGAACGAGGGGTACCGTAAAGTTCTTCGAAAGCGACAGTTTTGAAATTGGAAATTTGCCCTGGTACTCAATATGTTTTCTAACGCTTTCTACTTAGAAATTGGACGATTTGGCCGCTTATATCTGTTCTGAGTATGATCGATTCTTTTCGGCATGGGATTTCCAAGATTATTTTTAACCCTCTGCAGGATATGTGTCTTCATGCGAACCATTCATATCCAGCGGGAAATGGGAAATTATTTTGTTTCACCAGGCAGCCATTCTCGTTGAAGCGTTGCGTGACCACCTAAAAAAGGAGACAAATGACAATGGTTTTTTTTTTCAAAATAAAGCAATTGAATTTTCACCGTATGCTTTTTTTAAGGCGGAGCTGAGGCGGAGGAAGAGAAAGATGGCTTTTTCGGAGAAGAGGAAGAAGGAGAAGAAGAAGCTGATGTACTGTACGAAGCAGCTGTCATGCAAGATATGAGGATCCTGGACAATGATGACGTCAGAGTTATCCGTGCGGAGCCGTTTGCGGCGTTGAAAGGAAGACTCAAAGTTGTGCATATTGATTTAAGTGGAAGCGTTGACCCCGATGGCTTTCAACTTAATAACCCCAAGAGGCTGAGAAGAAAGCTGAAAAGTACAATAATACAAGAATTGAGCAAGAAAGACGTTATGCCAGATAGCAGAGTCAGAATGGTAAGTTGTTTGGTCAACTTTACTTAAAGTGCTGGTCACTCTAAAAAATCTTCAGTTACAACATCTTCTTGAACTTGTCCAAAACAGATTTGTTGATTTATGAACCGCAGTTCAAATCAAAGATGTTGTTTTAGGGCGGTAAGTCCAGAAATGCATGTAAGCCTATGCATGCCTGCTAAGATGGCCACCACGATTTTTAGCTCTGCAATTTTATTGTACTTCTTAGCTCTCTAGCTACCATTTATCCTTCCATTTGGCGTCCGCCTCACAGCTGGGGCATGCATTCTATCTAAAGCGCGTCTATTCTCAGAATATTTGCCTACAAGGATCGACCTAGTGCTAAAGCGATCCAACTTGGTTAACACTCCTTCGAGGCAAGTCGTTGAATGGAAAAAGCATGGTTTCATCTGTATGTGCCTGCCACCGAGAGACCTTACAGTTTTCATGGATATCCAGGCCAAACCAGGCCCGCTTTCCTTTTCAACACTGACTGACCTTTGGCCTCGTACGCCAAGTACTGCGAATGTTCCTTGCAAGCAGCCATTGCCAACGGCCCGTAGAGTTTATAGCCGTCCGGATTTATTTGCTCTTCGACCTCGCAAATATGACTAGGATGCCGGGGTTCACTTCCACCAGCTCAAGCGCTATGGTCTACTGTGATATCGTGGACCCAGGCATAACAACAGGGGATGGAATGTATCTCGAAGACATCCTATTCCAACTATAATTAATGGACGCGCTGATTGTAAACAACATAGCGCTTATTACGCTGAAAACATCCAACGGCTCACACAGAGTGCTGTTAAGGAACGTTGAGAAGCTAAAGCAACCTAAGATGTACGGTATACCTACTATCCTATCGATTAATATTATAGCTCATAGTTTGCCAATGCAAATTGCATCTATTGCCTTAGATGTAATTTATCACTCGACTAGCAACCGAGAGCCCGAGACTGTTATTCTGCGTGATCATGGACAAAAGAACCTTGATGCGCTGTTTTTGAAGCAACCTAATGCCCTTGTCGTGTTAATTGGCGATTTCAATTCCACCTCAACCGGATTTCGAGCAGAATACATAACTGAAGTGAATCAACTGAAACAACTTGTAACTTTCAAAACCCGCGATACCGGTGCGCTGGACTAGTTCTTTACCAAGCAATCCAAACTGTTCACCGTTTCTTGGCTACCGAAGGTTGGATCATCAGAGTATCATCTTAGCAAAAACAGTCTCAGCTGCCTCGCCTGCTCACACAATAAAGAAATCTATTGTGCGTGATATGTTGGATAGTGCGTGGCGTGCGCTTGGACGCTGGCTAACTCAAAAGGACTGGACCCAAATTCTCAATGCTTCCACATGTGAGCTTAAGTTCCAGCTGCTCATGTCAGAACTTGGTAGTGCTATCAACAATTTTCTTTCGCAGGAGATGTTAAAGAAACATCCTACTAACCGCCCTTGGATCACTAATAAGATCAAACTGTGGATCGGTAAGCGCCAATCTGCCTTTTTTCGTCACGGAAAAGGCTCGGATGCTTACCGACATTGGAGAAATAAAGTACAAGGTGCAATAAGAACAGCAAAATATAACTACTATGAGAAAAAAGTCGCTGAAGTTGAGCAAGTGAATCCTCGAAATGGTGGAGGGAAATAAAAAAATTAGCAGGCCAGGATACAAAGCAGGAGTGGCACCATCAGTTCCTTGACAACGACAAGGATATCAAGTTGCTAGCAAACAAGATCAATAGGCCACTTTCTTTGTCCCCTCTTCCCCACCCCCCCCCCCCCTCCCCCAATTTGCATAAGTAGTGTTTTTGTTTTGTCATGGGACAAAAGAAGTCCCAAGAGAAACTGGAAACAATATTTATGCAAAATTTAGAGGGACAAAGAAAGAGTAATATGGTATTTTCTTAAGTGGCCTATAGCTACTTTGTTGCTCTTATAGACCACTTTCCACCTCTGTATCAAGGAGCCCCTCCGCTGTATGTCCTCATTTCTGAGGATGAGGCCTACTGTTCATTGCCGTCGCTCTAAATATCTAAGGCGGCCGGCCCTGACGACATTCCTAACCGGCTCCTGAAAGACTCTGGAGTTAGCTCCTCTTGTTTGTGATATCTACAACCAATCTTTAAGGGAGGGATATATATATGTCTCCTGAAATTATCTATTGTTCTTGGCGCCTATCCCTAAATTGTTCCACCCGGCTGTATTGAAAATGTATTGAAAAAGATCTAAGGCCTATATCACTTACCTGGACACTAGCGAAGGTTATGGAGGGCTTTACCTGCGGTAGACTTCTACCCCGGTTGGACGGCAAGATCGACCCCCGTCAGTACTCTCGCAAGGGCCACTCCACAACCGATGCCCTTTTATATATGCTTCAAGCGATCAACGAAGCGGTTGATAGTGACGAGGCGTCTGCGCGGATTATCTTTGCCGATTTCACGAAGGGGTTTGATCTGATTGATCACTCGATATTGATGCAGGAACTCGCCATTCTGGAAGTTTATCCAGCGCTCCTAGCTTGGATTGCGGCGTTCTTGACAAACCGGAAGCAGGCACTTAGAATCGGAGGAACTTTGTCAGATTGGTTAACACTAAAAGGAGGACTTCCCCAAAGGACCAAATCGGGTGTGAGCCTCTTCACGATGATGACTAACAAATAGGCCAATTTCGTATTCTAACGGTTGGACTGGATCTAGCATGAAGTGGAGGCTAATGCTGACAAATCAATTTGCATTTGAAAAGATTTGCCCGCATTAGCCTCCATTTCATGCTAGATCCAGTCCAGCCGTGAGAATTCGAAAATGGTCTATTGCTGTCTGACTGGCGGCTTCGCATCAGATACGTCGATGATACTAGTGCTCTCGAAATAATTCCAAGGAACTCTACTAGTTTACTTAATATTGTAGCGTCAGACATTCATAATTTTGCCATGACTCATAATACGAGACTCAATCCAATTAAGTGTAAACAAATGCATATTAATTTTTACACAATGTTAACTGTCTCATTAACCCTATAATAATTGGTGGCAATGTTATTGAGTGTGTTAACACGTATAAGATCTTAGGGGTTATAAAGGACAAAGACCTTAAGTGGAATAGTCATGTCGAGTACATTGCTAAAAAAGCCAGTAGAAAGTTATATTCGCCTAGAGTACTGCGAAGAGCAGGGGTTGCCAAGCCAACATCCTGAAGATATATCTAAGTACGCTGTCCCAGTTTGGCAGGCCATTCCTGCCTACCTTTCCGATGCCATACAGCGAGTTCAAAAAAGGGCACTCTACATAATCTACCCTGAAGCCGTTTCACATGCGCATGCCTTACAGTGACGTGAATTAGATGGCTTGGACAATAGAAGAGACTACTTGTGTAACAAATATATGAGTCAAATGAAGTCTCCTAGCCATCCTTTACATCATCTGTTATCTAGCCCACTCCTGAATGAGCCCAAGTATCATCTAAGGCGTAACTCTTTTTAAGGACACTATAGCTTGTAGGACGAAGAGAGCGGAGAACTTCTTCACGTTTAGATATTTCAATTAGTATTATTAATTGATGATTCTATTATTATTATTGTAATTATTAGTTGTTAAATTTATTATTAGTAGTATTACAGTTGTAAATCCTAGCTCGTTAATTCCTTTTTTTTTTTTTTTACTGCAAGAGGGTTTTTAATAAACTATTACAACAAAAATATTTACTACCTGTTTCCAACTACAGGGTAAATGTTCGGTTTAGCGTTATTTTGAGGTTGGGGTAAATCCATCTGTTTATCTTTACTTGAGGAATAGAAATTAGGGACATTTTGTGACTCTAATTAATATTGCCTGTAATCTTAGTCGGGAGTGTTGTTGAAGTTGGTGAGACGGTCAAGAAGGCATATCTCAATACGTGCATTGTTGGTCATATTCACTATTTTATACTTTAGAATAGGTAATCACATGATTTTGGGTGCAATTTGAACCCACTTCCCCCTGATCACTAGTCGGGTGTGACCCCAAAATGAGCTTATGGTATAAATCTAAATATATCGAGAAAGCGACTCGTTATATTCTCGTTTGACGCAATGTTGTATTGGGTTTCAGATTCGAAATGTTTGGTCTTTAAACATCAAGGACCGATGGCGTTTGTACCGTCGCTGGGTCGCAGACATAAGTGAAAGTTATCGTCACACTATCTCACTTTATCAAGAACAATTTGAAGCGGGTGCCAAGAAAATGAAGGACATTAAAAACTTGGAAGACTTCGAGATACTCAAGAACGCTGATGTCGTCGGTATGACAACAACTGGTAAGTTTACTTCCTCTGGGTTACTTTGGGAAATCAGGGGCCTGATTTAGTGTTGAACATCATACGACGCTTTTGAAGGTAAAATAATCGGCGAATCCGAAAAACGGCGTGCAAGTGGTGTAAGAACTTCCATGCACGCGCCTCTTCCGCTTACCATAAGCACGCTTTCCCACTCGAAATCTGAACAAAAGGCTACGGATCATGATTTTCAAATTAAATTCCGGAATCACACAAAACAACAATCCTGGTTTTATATAAAAAAAAGAAGAACTTAAAAGTTTTCTCGGATTTCGTCTTCAGCAACTGCACTGTGCAAGGCAATGTAAATTTGGCATCATCGGCATCACTCTCAACAATCCAAATCATTTGTTTATTAGGGCATTTTGACTTTGTTTGTCTACCTTTTCATCGAGTGCTTAGACTTTGTTGTCAATGTTTTCTTTAAGTGAAGAAGCAAATCCGTCGTTTTTAACATTAAGGAAAACCAGATGAATCGTTCTCGCTCAACGCACTTGTGGCGTGATTTTAACCAGCCATTAGGATCGTTTGTCTTCCCTCATCGTGCGTTGTGAGAACTTTGTAGTCAATATCTTTTGGCTAGTATCATTTTTTCCCCTTCTGATTACCTTATTTGCACCACCTAAAGCACAGTGTCCTAAGGGAATTCAGTTCTATGCGTTAAATTAGCTACGACAGCGGCCGCGATAAGAGTTGCCCAAAAGGCAACCAAGGCCAACGAATTTTCACCGAAAGTTTTCCGACCCAGGCACACAGTATTTGTATTAAAGTGTAAGGCCACTAATCGTTTAAATCTTGCGAGCCTGCATCACTTTGGCGCGCGGTTTTGCTCTTAAGAAACATAGTGAACTCAATTTGTCTACGAAAAGAAGTCCTCTGGACCCAGTTGCCAATACCAGAAAGGAGCAAGGCGTACCTTACAGGAACTGCGTAACGGGCCAGTGGTTTGGTTCTCTTAGTGGATATCGCTCGCGCACTGCATCCCAGCCTTTTCAGATTCGAATCCCTGCACGTGCGCTCCAAATTTCACCCAACTATCTATCTAGTTAAGGTCGAAAAAATAAGTACCAGAATTACCGGGGATAACTTGCGTATGAAATGGGATAGGAGTGACGCCCACCCTGGCCGTAAGCAAATGTGGTAGAAACTAGTGAAAAAAGGAGCCTCCGGGTGTCCTCCGACTGCGGGCAGCCTTTTGTCCTTGGTTGATTTAGATTGCTCTCTATTTTCGGTTAATTGCACCATCGTTTTATCCTATCCGTGGGAGTCCTTTATAATGGATTGTATCATTACGATTTCATGTATCAAACTCGCACTGAATTTTTATCTCCGTGCATCACTTAGGAGCTGCAAAGTTCCGCAGAATTCTGCAAAGACTGAAGCCTCGAATAACGATTGTGGAGGAAGCCGCTGAAGTACTAGAGTCACACATTGTAACTTCTTTGACTCCCGGATGTCAGCATTTGATTCTGATTGGTGACCATCAGCAACTCCGTCCCAATCCCACGGTATTTGATCTCGCAAAGCACTACAACCTGGATGTGTCACTCTTTGAGAGAATGGTAAACAATGGAATGCCTTTTGAGCGGTTGCGCTTGCAGCATCGAATGAGGCCAGAAATATCCAAAATGTTGGAACACATTTATGTTAATCCAAAGTTGGAGAACCACGAAGCTGTGTTACATTTTGAAAATATCAAGGGCGTGGCTCGTAACATGTTCTTTGTGGATCATGACCAAGGCGAGGTACGAGGTGGTTTTTTTAAAAAATAAGAATGTACTTTCATAGGAAAGGAAAGACGTTTGGAGCTATAGCAAAAATTATCGAGGAAATCATTCTGTGGGAATATTTGAGGCCTTTTGTCGCAGCAATGAACCAGAAATGTAACGTGTCGTGTCGGGTGTCAGGACCCTTTACTCCCTTGTCATCCTCTGCTCGTTGACCTTCCCACTAGAATTTCTAGCTATTCAAGTTAAACGGTAAGGGCCTTACGTGTCCTTGGTTTCCGGTGCATTAACCATTTTTTCGTTGAGTTGTCTTTAAGATCAAGCTATACCATTATTATGTCTTAAATTACTGATTGACTTTCCTATTTATCAGTATTCTCAAGATTCCATCATTCAAGAGTAAGATTTCCCCTATTTGGCCTAGTCCCCAGTAGCGGCAGAAACGTGTCTATTTTAAACCTCGTTTTGGGGGGAAATAAACAATAGATAAAAATCGGCTAACTCCATGTTGAACCCGAATAAAACGTTTTGTTCCAGGTCCATATCATTGAAATGTCGATGCTACGTTATAATGGAAATACAATACACAAAGAACTTTAACCCAGGGAGATCACACAACATTGAGTTAGCCGATTTGGTATATTGTTTATTTTCTCGCAAAACGTGGTTTAAAAATACACTTTTTTGACGCTGATGTAGGCTCGATTTCCGCCGCTCACTCGAGTTTGGGTATCCTCCCCGAGAAGAGATGCCTGGACGCGTGAGCGGTAGATTGTGTCTGTGACGTAATTCAATATAATATATGCGAAGTTAATAGTTGCGAGAAAGTAGCGTTAGACATCCCAAAACATTGATTTTAACAAAACAGTACTTACATAACAATGCGTAAAACGCCTGTGCGAAGTTTCCCGATTATACGAGCTTGAGTTTGTGGTTAAATGATCAATGTGAGTTTGAATTTAACCGGCGAATCATCAACAACATCGTCGGCCGCTTCAGCTCTCGGTCGACCTCATCGGCCCCCTCGTTTTGCCACCAATAAACTCAGCAGTAATTCCAATCGATCTTGAGGACTTTTACTTGCTCTTACATTAACGACGTCTGAGAAGAAATTGCAATAGCAATGGATTTGAAAGCCGTATTTTGACCTTGGCGCTAACTGGAAAATTGATGAAGTTTCTGAACTCAGGCAGTAGAAAACGATACAATCCCCATTCTGCAGCTTCTCGAACAATTTCTGTTGTCGAAATCGTGGATGTTTTCCGTAACTTAAAAGCATTGTAAAGCTCGAACACGCTGGGTCAAAGAACACCGTCGCAACCAAAAATGTAATTTATGCTGGACCGATTTTTGCAGGCGAGTTTCTGATTGGCGGAGATTACCAATGGCTCACCTCATGCGTCCATCCGTTATTTTGGGAGTGAGCGCTGGTTCATTTCCCGAAGCAGCGGCTGGTAATCGAGCCTAACGCTGATGGGGACAAACCTGATACCAGATTCTTACTCTTGGCACCGGGAGCTCAGTTGGTTGAGCTCCGGGCTGCCATGCGGGAGAGCGTGGCTTCGACACACTCAGGGTGCATAAATACCCGAAGAGAAAGTGCTCCGTTTGTAATGACAACTGCAAATGGTTAGACTTTGAAGTCTTCTCGGATAAGGACGATAAACCGATGCCCCATCTCACAACCCTTCAATGTTCATAACCCTGTGGGACGTAAAAGAACCCACACACTATTCTCAAAGAGTAGGGCATGTAGTTCCCGGTGTTGTGGTCTGTACTCTGTGGTGTATTATGGTTGGGAAGGTAAATGCTCGGAGATACCAAGTTACTCTAAAATCGGAGGATAAAAAAAAGATATATTATATGGACTCTTGGCATTCTTCTATGTGCGCTGTGGGACAAAATACCGATCCGAATGTACTTTCTTCGGAAAACGTTTGACGAGGTATATTTCATTAATTACTTTTGCAGGATTTTCTGGAGGAGGGAAAGAGCCGATCAAATGAACACGAAGCAAAGTTCCTGGCCTCCCTTTGTCGTTACCTAATCCTTCAAGGCTATGACAGAGAAAAAATCACAGTCCTTACAGCTTACACGGGGCAGTTAATCCAGCTCAAGAATGAAATGCCCAAAGATTTCTTCCGCGGAGTACGAGTCTGCGCTGTGGACAACTTCCAAGGCGAAGAAAACGACATAATTCTGTTGTCACTCGTTCGAAGCAACGAAGAAGGAAAAATCGGCTTCCTTCAAACAGAAAACCGCGTGTGTGTGGCATTGTCACGAGCAAAAAAAGGGTTTTTCTGCATCGGTAACATCAGCCTTTTGAAGGAAAAGAGCAAATTGTGGTACAATATTATAAGCGACATGGAGGAAAGAGGGAATGTTGGAAAAGCTTTGACACTCACATGTCAGAATCATCCGCAGAACGTGATTCATGCAGCACGTGCGGATGACTTCAGGCAGGCACCCGAGGGAGGATGTTCAGTGCCTTGCAACACGCGATTAGAATGTGGTCATGTTTGTGAAATGGCTTGTCATCCAACAGATCCGGAGCACAAAGAGTACAGATGTAACAAGCCGTGTGCGAAGTCGCTCTGCAAACTCGACCACAAGTGTAAAAAGAGATGCTTTCAAGAATGCGGTCCCTGCGTACAACCCGTACAGAAGTTCCTAAATTGTGGCCATCTCCAGAAGGTTCCTTGTTTTAAGAACCCCTCTGAGGTGAAATGCCATTCACCTTGTGAACAGATTTTGCCATGTGGGCACCGATGCCAAAATGAGTGCTCTGAAGGTTGCACAGTCAGGTGTGCTGCCAAAGTAAAGAAAACCTGGCCCTGTGGACACGAGAATGTTGTAAAATGTCACGAAAATCCTCTGCAGATTCCTTGTAATGCAACATGTGGTGTAGTGTTGAAGTGTGAGCACCGCTGTGCCGGTAAGCACGTTTTCCAACAAGACGACTGTTTAGTACTAACGTCGGTCCCTTATAGGGGCTCTCTAGTGAGGAGTATATTCGTGTAGAAGAACAAGTGCACCAAAATTTCAAAACATAGGTTAATGACTTTGAACGATAGTATGAACATTTTTTGTCTATGTACCGAATCACATGATTGAGGAATCATGCATATTTGTGTCGACATGTCTCCACTCCTGTCCTTCCCAGAATCGGAGTAACCGTACGCAACGAAATTAATTTTAATGATGATAACGCCAATAAGAACGCTGCTAAACAGCTTATTTAACCAGGCAAAGAACAATAACTTTCCACGCTTTGTATGTCCCTGCTCGAGCGTTTTCCAGTTTGGTACATTTCTTTGCCGTCATTTGCCCAAATTTTAGGACCTCTTCATGCGCTTCCTGGTGACTGTGCTGGCTCGGTGTCTGGAGATCGTACATTCACCATTAAAATCTTTGTATAAATCTGAGTAAGCTCATACGATAGGATGGACCACCCGCTTGCTGAGATATCGGTCACAGAGGTTGAAAAATCCCCATACGAACACTTCAGCACGCGGTTACCGGGAAGGGGGTGGCTCTCAACTGCAGAAAGACAATGGTTGCTATTAGGGACTTGTCAGAAATTAGCAGGCTGGGGGGTGGAAAACTGGGGAAGGTCACAGTTTTTTAAGCCCTTCAAGAGGTAGGGCCATGAAAAAATTAGACAGCAAAAGAGGGAGGGTCACAAGAAATTAAGCCGTTATGATCATAAAGGGATGCTTTAATATTATGTTATAACACGAATACAACTTGCATGTTAGGTTTGTAAGTACTGAACCATTTTTTTGTGTAACAAATTGGGGGGGGGGGGGGGGGGGAGGGATTACAAAAAGTTCCAGTTCCATATTTTTGACAAGGCGAAGGTCAAAATCGAGCCGTCATTACGAAAATGAATATGGCGTCTACTGAGTGCGATCGAGACTTGGCCTGGGTTTGAAACTGTCTCCACGAAACGGCTTACGCATACTCAATAAAGAATCTACTTGATTTCTGCAAAGTTCTTTCTTTCTCGTCGACTTAAGAAAGGCTCTGCTGGCAGGGTGCCTTGAACAAAGAAAATCGAGAAATTCTCGCTGGGCTTGTTCGTTATATTTCACTGGGCTGAAAATTGTCATATGAACGTTAACAAAAGCTAATTTTATCCAGACAACCGAGCGAGGCACTTGGGATACCTTGGAGGAAAGGGTATGTCACACGTACCGGTTTGCAGCCATAAAGCCTGGTTTTCACTAGCGACGCAAGCACAAACGCAAGCATAAGAGAACTTATTTCACCGTGAAAACGGGGTTGATGCAAGCGCAAGCACAAGGATCAAAAATTTTCCTTTTCCTTGTGCTTGCGCTTATGCAAGCAACACAAGAGCAAGAAAATTTGCTACGTCTGTCCAATTAAAGCATTCGTTTCAGATTCCCCATGTGTCAGAATTTGAACAAAATGGCGGACGCCGTGGTTGATTTTGATGCTTATGTCGACGTTCGTTTTCACTAGCTTAGCATAAGCTATTTATGCTTGCGCGTGTGCTTGCGTAGCCTGTGAAAACCAGACTTTAGAGAGCTTTAGCAACAACAACGGCGACGGCAACAAGAACGTTACAATTTTGCATGTTTAGAGGGAAAAAACAATAGCTTTGCACCCTCTGCACGTACGTTTTTCATTTTTGTCCATTTCTTTACCGTCGTCAGCAAAATAACAACGTAAAACAAAAAAAATTGAGGTTTTATGGAGGAAGTCAGGATTTGGGGATAAATTTTCATTTTCTCCTTAAATTGAACGTGACTCATATTAGTTTCATTCTTCAGGGAATGCCACACTATTTTCATGTTAGAAAGCTTGGAATAGTCGCGAAGTGATTACAATAACGTGAATTATTTTTTTGAGATTCAACCGAGGAAAAAACCAAGGAATGATTAAGAGAACGTGTAGAACAGGGTATGTTCTCTGCAAGCCGGTACATCCGCGTTCAGGAGATGATGAGAATAAGCACGCATCAATTTGCAGAAATTTTAAAAGAGAGCGATCATGATAAAGGGGACTAAAAGTGTCCCTCAGATCGACATGGCCTTGCTTCATCCTCCCCGTTCAAGGTTTCTGGCTATTCATCAATAAACATGACGTCCTTTTCGTCCTTGTTCGTCATCTTTGCTGCAAAAATGTTCTAGAAAAAATATATCGATTCGTTATTGGCAAGCAGCACGGACGTGACTCGATTCAGGACACAACTTTGTTGGAAGAGTAGCAAAACACTGTAACATTGGTGCGTCGACATGGCTTAATATGTCCAGTGAACCAACTCTCACAGTAAGCTATGTTCTTTTGTGCCAGAGGGAGTGATTCATTGTGAAACGTGTCGTGTCATGTTGCTTAAAGGGCCAAATCACTGGGATGGCTCATTAAACTGTTTTATTTGTTTTAAATAATAGAGAATGTCTTGAACTGGAAGTTACGCGTTATCTTGCAGTCTAAAGGCTTGATGCAGGAAGTTTACCTTTCAAATCACTTCATATCCTTGTAGAATAAACCTTGTTGGCAAACGAAGGGCTTTGGGGAAAAATTGACTTATTCAAAAGGTTAGAAGTCTTAATGGTTCTCTTGTAGTGCGTGTTTAATCCTTCTTTATATTTTAATATACGTTAGGTACCTGCAGTAGCTGTTTGCGGGGCCGTGTTCATCAGCCATGCCGATCCATATGTACACGAATCCTTTTCTGTGGCCACAGCTGCTCTGAGCCGTGTACCAAAAACTGCCCACCCTGCAAGAAGCCCTGCGGAAACTCCTGCAAACACAGTAAATGCAAGCAGAAATGCGGTGAACCTTGCAAACCCTGCAATGAGCCATGCATCTGGAAATGTCAGCATCACAAATGCACCAAGCTATGCTCCGAGCCTTGCAATCGTAAGCGTTGTGATCAACCTTGCAAAAAACGCCTTCCTTGCAAGCATTTATGCATTGGTCTTTGCGGGGAAAACTGCCCCAAAAAATGCCGAGTGTGTCACAAGGACGAAGTCACAGAGATTTTCTTCGGAACCGAAGACGACCCGAATGCACGATTTGTGGAATTAGCCGACTGTGGTCACTTATTTGAAGTAAAAATGATGGATGATTGGATGGATCAAGCACAGCAAACAGATGATGGAAAAGCTGTTGATGTACAGCTTAAGTGCTGCCCAAAGTGTAAAACTCCCATTCGCACCAGCCTGAGGTACGGCAACATCATTAAGAAGATCCTCGCTGACTTCGAAGAGATAAAGAAGAAGATCTTGCTTGGTGAAGAGCAGCGCAGAGCTGTAGTAAGCAGGCTAAGACTGAAGGCTGGAAAGATTGTGAAGTTTCCTGAAGACCAGGGAAAACTAATGAGGGCTCTTGAACATTCCAGCCTTACTGACGAACAAGTGAATGTTTACGAGAATCAGATCAGCTTTTTGCGTTTTCTTCAGGAGCTCAAAGATAAGATTGAGAAGGGAATTGATGATGACAGTGAGAGAGCAACAAAAAGCCATCTGGTTTATGTCCCACTGGAAACGAAAGAAGATATTCAAATAATGGTGGAGGAACTTCGGAAGCGTGTAATGGAAACTCGGGCTCGTTTCAGTGAACAAGAATTGGAAGAACTCAACGAAGAGATGTACCGAACACAGCTAGCTGTTGACGTAAAGTTGCTTAAAATGCAAATTAAAGTTCGTGGTATCAGTTTGGATGCTGTCTATTCCTCGTCACTTGATCGAATTCAAAAAAGACTGGATTCAGAAAAGGCCATTGGTAAGATGACACATTTCATTTGTTTTTGACTGGTTTCTCTGCTTTCAGTGTTCATAACCTCTTTATCTTGTTTATTATTATTTGCAGTTTATTGAAACATCTGTTTGAAAACTGATTACAAAATTTGGGCTCCCAAAAAGCGTAACCAATTCCTGTTAATCCCTAAAAAAAAAAAAACAATCCTGTATCGATATTATATATTCTACATAATAGTATATCTTAAGTATCTAAATGTAAAAATCCTAACCATTGATCTGTGTATTTAAAAATCTTAAATCTTCTCTCTTATAGATCGTTGTAAAAAAAGGTAAAAATCCCTAATAATATGTACGTATGTATCTAAATGTTCATCTTTGCCTTTCTTATGAAAATTTTCAGTGTTCAAGAAGTTTTAAAGCTCCTTGCAATATTCAGAGTGCATGATAGCATTGCTTTCTGCATCTGCTTCAGGACCAAGTCACACGTGTCTCCTACCAAGCACTTGATTGACTTCCTCACCTCTTTTGAATAACTACCCAGTACATTCATGATGATGTTGTGCTGAGAAACTTTATGTCCTTATCTCGATCAGGGTTACTTCTTTCTTTACTTTATCAATGACTTGCGCGTCGATGCGATTTGCTCGAACTTCTACTTGCTCAGCAAACAGAGGTAAATCCAACAAAGCTTTGAGTTCTTCGTTCTCGTAGACTGGCTTTGGACTGATTCGTTTATACCACGCATACTTCTCTCTTGGTAGTAGGTTGTATTAGCTTAGAATCTCGAAGAAAAGGATTCTAAGGACGCTGTTGTGTCTTTCTAGGTATTTGGTTTGAGCGATAGCACTGCATCCCGCCAACACATGCGCGACACTCTCTTGGCCCTTGCCACACATACCACAAGTGTAATCTTGATGATTAGTTGTTTTAATCTTCTTCCCAGTGTACAACTATGTGAGTAAAAGCTGTTGGTACAGGTCTTGAACGCCAGTCATCATGTGGGTCGGTGCAGTTCTCCAGTTTTGTCTAGGGCTTCATCCTTCCACCTGCTTGCTAGTAGCTTTCCCTCCCACTTTTGGTCTTCTACTTCTGACTTTAACTTGCTAACCACTGATTTGTTCAAGGCGTCTTTGACCTGCAGCCTTGGGATTTCATCCTCTCCTACGTTAGAGCACGAAGACCGAGGATACGTTAGATTCAATTCAAGATCAAGTTCTCTAGCAAACGTGACAGCATCGTTAGCAAAGGACTGATCTTCTCGCTCTTTTGCCTTCTCGTCGAACACGCGGACAATTCCTATCGTTGGATCGGGGTTTTTATATATCTTTAATGCTGCTTTGATCTTAGTCAGTTTGTATTCCTGTTCAACTGACCTTAAGCCTCTTCCGCCAATGCTCCTTGGCAAGTAAAGGGTTGCATTTGAACTTGTTGGGTGTCACCCTCCATTCGCGACGATGATCTTCCTTACTTGTCGGTCGATTTGTCTGAGCTCTGCCAGAGGCCATGTTTGGGTCCACATCAAATACATTGAATGGCAAATTCATTTGTGGACTTGACTTTGTTCCAGTCCGAAAGTGGACTAGACTAGAGGACAGATTCTCGCTGGATGTATTTCTTGGCAGCAATCTTCAAAGCGTTGTGTCTTCCTGTTTTAGGCTCTCTAATACACCCAAAAACTTATGCTGCTCTCCTTCCTTTAAACTTGCAATCGCCGTTGTCCCCTCCAGGTTTACTTAACCTTCATCAAAAACTTGCTTCCCACCTTTGACATTCGCTACTGAGCATTTCTTTGGATTCAGGTCAAGACCAATATCTTTCAACGCTTCTTGAGTTGACATAAGTACCTAATTTAACTTGGTTTGAGACTGTTCAAATACGTTAAGGTCGTCGATAAACAGCAGATCTGTTACTTTTGCAATAATTGGCGTACTTAACTTGTATCCCTCTGTTGCTCGTAGCATCCACGCCACAGGATTCAAGCATAAGATGAATAGTCTGAGACATAAGGAATCCCCTTGAGGGAGACCCCTCTTGAAGCGGATTGGTTCAGATATCTCAATCCCATTCATCGTTCTGGCGATGATCTTGGTGTTCCAGGAAGCGCATATGTTCTTTATAGTACCACTGATCCATTCTGGGAACTTGTGCAATCACATAGCGTTGCATAGCCCACCATGATCTACTGAATCGTAGGCTTTTTTCACGTCGATCCAGGCCACTCTGATGTTTCTTCTTTCTCGCACACAGTCGTGTAGTACCATTCTATCTATTAAAAGATTATTCATGGTATCACTGCACTCTGACAATACTACTACTACTACTACTACTACTACTACTACTACTACTACTACTAATTATTATTATTATTATAATTATTATTATTATTATTATTATTATTATTGTTATTATTTCAACAGTGGGATGGAACGTTCATTATCGTATATTTAGCATAGATTTTGACAATCATGAATATGTTTGTGCAGGTTCATTAGCGTTTTCGAGCTTTCATTAGCGTCTTTGTGCAATCGATAAACAAGTTCACATACGTACACAGGCAATAACGTTTTTTTGACATTCATTAGCGCAATACATTGACTCTACTTTTCCTCTTGGAATTGTATTATTTCAACTTTCTTTACATTTTTTACAACCCGTGAATATGATTCTTTACAAAAACATACCTGGAGTTAGGTATAAATATCAAGTCACTTTGAGTTACATTGCCTCTAGTTTGCTCAGCTGACTACATGTACATGTAAAATGCCTGTTCAAAGAAACCGAATTCCGAATGAAGTTCGAGAACGTCTTGGGAGGGCCTAGGAAGACCACACAGAAGATGATCTAATGGTTGCTGATACATTGGGTGAAAACCGTTCTACGGACAGGGGTATCTTAACACGGTACACCTGTGAGGGCAGAGTTCCATAGAGACCAAGAGGCGGACGTAACAACGTAAAAGTGGACGCCGATATAAAGCAATGCCTAAATGACATAGTAGACGATAATTACATGCTAACGCTAACTGAAATCAACAGAGAACTTAGACGGACGCTTCCAATACATGACCGCACGGTAAGAAGGACACTTGATCATGGTATGGTTGTAAATTTTAAAGGGAACCTCCACTTCAACAAAAAAATAACTTTAAATCACAGGAAATAACCATTACAGTCAAGTCAGTCTAAACTAAAGTATTTTCAAAATAAGTTTTAGAAATTTTGCAGGCGCCACCATCTTGAATAATTGTGACGTGTTACGGTTGCCCTATTATCATTAGACAAAAGCTCTTTGTGTCAGAACAATAGGGCAACTACCCTGGATGCCAGAGGCTTTTTCTCTCTTAGAGCGACGGAATAGCGAGTCGCGAGGCGGCGAGAAAAACCTCTGGTATAGGCCGTTGAGAACCTCGTTTCCATGTCCCGTTTCATTGACATCGAAAAAACTCAGTTAATTGATACGTGACATAACCTACCAATCAGCATCTTGGGTTCCCACGGTACAGTCGTCTTATTTTCTTCGATGTCAAATTCAAAAATTCAATGTTCCATATAAAACTTCTATGTCGATTATGAAAATAAAAACTCAAATTTGAAATTAATTTGGATGACAAATTTCGAAGTTGAGTTTTGGCGGACATATACAAAACCAAAAAATGTAGAACCCAAGTGAACTTTTTCTGCCTTCAAAGCCTAATTTCCGAACTTTGCAGCGTTTCGATTATGGCCACAGTGGGCACGAGAAATCTAGTTGACAGCAATAGGTTATTTCCGAGTTCATGCCTGCCTCCTCTTTAAAGCGAGTCTAAGTGCGAAGTATTTGTGATGGTAATTAGTTCTACTTTACATATGAATGAAATTAAGTTTCATAACAAAAACTTCGCACTCAGACTCGCTTTGAAGGGGAGGCAGAAATGAGCCCGGAAATGGCCTATTAAAACCTGTTTGAACTACTTTCTGTTGCTAAACCAATCAGAGTACTCGTTAGAACTGACAAGTTCCTGGAACCAATCGAGTTGCTAGGGTCAAAATCTGACTCTGGGAATATGAAACGGCATTCCATTGGACCGGCCTTCTCAAAGAACTCAACGGCCTGTACCAGAGGTTTTTCCTCGCCTTTCCGTCGCTCTGAGAGAGAAAAACCTCTGGCAGCCAGGGTATAGGGCAACCGCAACACGTCACAATTATTCAAGATGGCTGCGCCCGCGAAATTTGAAAGTGTGAATACGCGATTTTAAAATTCACTTTTCTTGATATAAACACTGTTTTAAGAACAAATTTCCAAAACGTTTTTGTAAACATAACTTCCTTCGGTTTAAACTTATTCTGTAGTGAGAGTGGAGGTTCCATTTAAACTGGCTAGACCTCTACCAGTTGATGGAAACAGCCCAGATGTGATTCAAAGCCTTTTTGAATACGCCAAGTGGTTTCTCAATACAGGCGTGATTGGTCATTGCGTCTTTATAGATGAATGCGTCTATCTGCGGGCAACGAGGTAGAAGTGTACCCATTGTGATTGCTGTATCCCCAAGAGCTGGTTTGGTGCACCATCCCGCTCAAATAGGAGGCATGACCTGCCAGAGATTCCAAGACTTCTCGGTGCAGACCCCAAACGACCAGGTTTTCTTAACTTACGACAATTAGCTTATCTCGCCACAAAAGTGCATGCAGTGGTACAACCACATGCAAACCTATCTTGCAAGATGCTTAAATAGGGAAGAAATTCAAGGATAAATACACTTCTTTCCGGATAATATTTGTTGTGCACTAATGAATGTCCAAAAAACGTTATTGTATCTGGGAATTTTTGATTGCCTGCACAAAGACGCTAATGAATCTACATAAACGTGCATATTAATGATGTCAAATTCTATGCTAAATACGTTAATGAACGTTCCATCGCACTCTTGAAACTCTGTTCGTGTTATTGCTTGCCTGTTCGCTTTAATGACAATGTGTTTTCGCTTGAATGAATATCCCTTTGCGGTTAACGAACAGCAAAAGTGTATTTATTTAGGTTTTTATCGCCATTTGCTATTCTCGGGTTTCACATTACGTCACGGCCGCCATGTTGGTGTCCCAAAGAAAGAAACGGCAGGCATGTTGGTGTCCCTACCCAATCCTGTGGAAATTGAATTCTATTGTAAATAAATAAATAAATAAATAAATAAATAAATAATTTATATGTTTATATTGCGCTTTTTAACATACAATGATCAAAAGCGAATCACAGTATTAAAATATACTAAATATGTACAAAACTAAAAATGATAATAAAGTAATTAAGCGCTAAAGGCTAAAAGCTAACTTGAAAAGATATGTTTTAAGACAAGATTTAAAAGTTAAAATCGAATCAATATTGAGCAGGCTTGTAGGGAGCGCGTTCCACAGTGTAGGCGCAGCTACACTGAAAGATCTGTCACCAAAGGTTTTTTTCATTTTCCCAGCTGGATGTAATAGAATAATGCTAGAATTGGAGCGCAGTGAATAACGTGCATGCTTTCTTATAATTACATTAATTAAATCGCTAATATAAGCTGGTGCCATACCATTTAGTGCTTTAAAAGTTAAAAGTAAAATTTTAAAATGTATTCTATACTTAACTGGCAACCAGTGTAAATCATGCAAAACGGGCATTATGATCATATTTGCGGCTCGAAGTTAGTAACCTGGCTGCAGCGTTCTGTACCCTGTGCAGTTTAGATATTTCACAGTCTGGAAGTCCATAAAGAAGGCAATTGCAATAGTCAATTAGTCGTTATGCAAACGTTCTCTTGTGTTTTTGTTGAAAAACATGGCTGTTGATCACGTGAGTGAAACCCAAGAATAAGAGCACTAGGTTTCTATCGAGGATGTGCTGCTTATGCCGTTTTCCCGGTCTCGTACCCAGACGTCTCTCAAATCATCGTTATTTGAAGATTTGCGTTCAAGAAGGGCCTGCGGAGAAGGCAACGTTTCATACCAACCTGTTTTTAGAAGTTATGATCGAAACTAAAAAACAAAGAACGCACACCAAACAAAAAATGGAAAAACAATAGAAGTAAAGAATGAGAGTCAAAGTGGTACTATGATCCAAAAATCATTTTCTTTTTTTCTTCAGATTTTGAAAGCGTGTTCGCTTAACACCCAACTGGCAAAATGTTGAGCTTTGAGTTTTATCCAAAGGCTGTTTATTTTGAGTTTTGGATTTCACGGTCCGATTGGACCTCAGAGGGTTGGATCTAGAGAAAATGACGTCATTTACTCACTAGCTTAAAATTTCAGCGTGTAAACACAATTCATTATGTATGCAAAACACAGGTTTAAAAGTCTGAAAGCCCGAAACTCCCGTGCTGCATATTAATTCAGCCGCGTACACACGAATTGCATTCTTAAACTAGTGAGTCTTTGACGTCATTTTCGCCTCGACCCAGCTCTCTCAAGATTTTAAAATTAGTAATGGCGGACCAATAAATAAGAAAATTCCAGTTAAAATAAACAGGTGTCTTTTCAAAATCAGAACTTAAAACTTGGGTAAGTTAGTGTTTAGTTAACATAGTTTTGAAATCCAAAGAAAAAATAGAATTGTTTTTTTAGTGGTAGTACCACTTTAAGTTTCCGACTAGTGGAACTTTAATTTAGCATGCGCTTTGATAGCTATGAACAAGTCAAACCGTTAAGCGTTTAACAACTTGCTTTGCTCATTTTGTGAAAGATAAATTTGCCACTTACCACATAATTATTATGAGAAAATTGAAGGACTCCATTTGTTCTTGTTCTAGTAAAAGTAGATCGTACTTTTCCTAAGTCTAACTATTTTTAAGGGGCGAAACTTTTACCAACCGTTTTGTGTGAAATAATGTTTACAACCTTAGCCCACTATGAAGAAGGGGATACGCCCTTTTTCTCAAATCAATAACATCTTCTTTGTTTTGAATCTACAAACAATTTGCTCATCCATAAAGTAAGAAATGTCGCCTGCATTAGTTCAGCAGTAAATCCGCAAGGAGATCCTTTCACAGCTCAAACTGGTTATTGCTGTAAAATTGTGGTTCATTTCCAGGCAATTGCTTTCTCTAATAGCAAATATTCATCGAAGTAGGTGTGAATGGTGGTGAATAGTTAATTGATTTGCGGATGTGGCGAGAATACTGACCACTAAATTACAACCAAAATGAAGTGAATCTCTGTTTCAGGAATTAATATAGAAGCAAAATAACGACTCGCAAAATTACTTACCAACATTATTTCTACTTCGGGTGTGCCATTTTGATTTACTTCGGATGCTCAGAGTTGAACAGTTCGTGCTAATCACTTTTGACCACATTCATTTATTTTCTATAATTTTTATAATTTTGGGATGATATTTTGTATGACGCATGCGTGGACACAAACAACAAACGCAGGCTTAATTTGCAGTACCCTTCCGCCAAAATTGTTGTTATTCTCCCTACAAAAGTTACAAATAATAAAGAAGCTATTGACTTTAAGTGAATGTGTTACATGGTAATGCTAATACTTTCGTTTGAGGTGTAATTATTTAATTTCATAAATTATTAGGCAAAGATGACCGAGAGCGCTACACCACTCGAATTGAGAGAATCCGACAGCGGAATAATCTAACGGTGTTTTACCAGGATGTGACCCGACAAGAAAAAGATCTAATTGTCAAAGCTATGGGCTTAACACAAGGACATTGGTTCAAGTGTCCTAAAGGTACGTACGCACAGTTTTAAGGAGAATAACATGATAATTATTTTATTCTATTTTATTTTTTCCAGTTCCAAATTACATTACAATTTTACAAGAAAATTATGTGATGTGACTTTGAGGTTAGCTTAAGCATTATGATAGTTAATATAGGGGAATGGTTATGAAACCCGACAAATTTCTTTGTTGTGGGTTTTTGTTCTCTTTTTTGGACTTGACCGTGCACAAAACACAATTATTGTTTACTCCGTACTGGGGAACTAACCAATAGTAACGTGTTGGTTATATAATTACGTAATTCATGCGCAGTGTATGAGCGCAAAACAAAAGATTGTGCACGGTCGTGGACTTTCCAACCTAAATCTTGGCATCTTTGTTTCCTCCTTTGATGTTTACCTAGCTTCAAAACCAGTCCCCTCTATTAACTGTGGCTTAAGACAGAAAACAAGAGTCCTTAAACGGGTCACCTGGTAATGTTATGGATAGTTTTAAGTCACTGGTTACACAACTATGTATGCAAAAGAAAAGAATACTATATAGATTTAGCCAAGCCTAACCCCAGAAAGAAATATAGTGCTTATGGATTATGCTTCTGCATTAAGTACCAAATTAATCGTCATTAGTGTGTACAGTTTACAAGGATCAAACAGATCAAACACTTCTGAGCTGACAGCTGTAAACAAACAAGCCTTGCAAACAATAGCTAACAATTTTAATCAACAACTAAAAATGAAATTACATACACAGTAATCTCTTTCACAACATTTTCCGTTTGACTGACAATCTTTACTCTCTCTCTCTCTTCAGTTGAGAACAACAGCAAAAATCTTTTTTAATTAAAAGTCAAACTGAAGTGTAGTAAAATCGCTTACTCGACTGCAATTTCATATTCAAACAAAGCAGCTCACAACTGGACACCCATTTCACACAAAAAGCCTATATATGTGATTGTTGAATTATGTCAGAATCTCTGTTAACAAGGAATTGCAAACTTTTTCAGGCATATAAGCTTATTATTAAAGAAGGAAAACATTAAGCTTACCTGAAAGCTAACTGTTGTTATTAAGTGTTTTTTCTCTCGCTCTATTTCTCTCAGCTTTACGTTGATTTTCATTGAATTTTTCTCTTCTTCTCCTTCTTCGGCTTCTCTCAAGGATTTCTTCGATTAAATTTCTCAAATTTCGTAACCCCTTCTCTCGTGCTCTTTCCTGCTCTTTCTCCTGTTGCTCGTCACTAATATGGAGCTTAAGCAACGACGACGGCGACGGCAACGAAAACGTCGTCTCAAAATATAAATTCGCGTTATTGTAATCACTTCGTGACTATTTAAACCTTTTTAATATATATGACAAGGGTGTGGTAGTTCCTCAAAAATGATACTGGTCGGAACAACACTTAAATTAGGGGAGAGAATGAAAATTTATCCTAAGTGCTGACGTTCGTCATAAAACCTCACATTTGGCTATTTCATGTTGAAGTTTTGCTGACGACGGCAAAGAAATGGACAAAAGTGAAAAACGCAAGTGCAGGGCGTGCAAAGCTATTGTTTTTTCCCACTAAATATGCAAATTTTCGACTTTCTCGTTGCCGTCGCCGTTGTCGTTGCTTAAGCTCCCTAATATGATTTCCCGCCAGAAAAACATGGGTTGCCAAATGCAACGCTCCCACACGATTTCCCGCGAAGGAAAATTGCTCTAACACTCCCGTTCCCAGAGGCTGTCCTGGCCTTCACCCCGACAGTCTCTGTACGGGTGAACGGA
>NC_090885.1:59697479-59729979 GCF_036669925.1 Montipora capricornis
AACCGATTGGCCAGTGAAATGGATGGCGCACGTTACGCTGCCTTTTCTGATTTAGCCAATATCAACAACTTTGACCCGCGTGACTTCATGTAATGCCATAGCAATACCGTTCCACCCTTGTTTAAAGAGGCAGAGAACGGACCTGAAGTAGCTGAAGTAGCTGAGTCAAGTGTGTCTCTCTATACACTTTCCAAAGTGTATCTGTTTGATTTGTCGGGTCAAGGCTTCAGTTTTGTCTGGTTTTCAACTCTTGATCCGCCTCTTATCTGACTGACTTAGTAAGACGGAATGACGGGGCGCTTTCGACAAGTGTAGTGTGCATGTTCTTACAATTTAGCAGTTTTAGTTTTAAAGTATATCGTGTGTAGTTTTACGCTGATGACTTCGTGCTCAGCCCCCCCCAGATGTCACTGACAGTGGCACAGATATCACGTGCACTACGTTGTGCAATGTAAAAACCAGAACCTTACTGGCCACCAAAACAAAGTTCTCTTTTGTTCCAGTGGTTAGTGCATTTGAATGACAAAAGAATGTTTTTAAAACTGCATGTGTCAACCTCTTCAGCTTCATTAATTGATTTCCTAATACGGACCCTACATGACAGTGCACTGGAATACTGCCACATCTAAAATGAGTAATTGGCACAGAAAACAAAGAGATGTGTAGGGGAATCTAAAGACGTCGTTGTTTACATAAGCCTCAATCATTGTGGCATTATGCTACGCACATTTATCGAAGATCAGTGATAAGCCAACCTGGCCGTTTTGGCTGTCGGTTCTTTTTTTTTTTCGTTGACTGACACATTTGAATGACAATAGATCTGAATAGGAGGGTCAATTTCGCTTTCAATGGTCGCCCAAAGCGATAATGAACACTCCACATCGTAAGTAACCAATTTTAACTAACTAATTTTCAAGTAGGAAGTTTAGTAAGTGCTTTTGTCTTTTCCTTTGCTTTAAGCAATGGGTACTTCATACTTGTTATAATTTTAAACAATAACTTAATATTACTTTTGGGCGAGTTATTTCTACTGTAATTGACCTAGCGTGTATGGTGAGGATGCGTCAAGTGTCAAAAGCTGGGCCTCAGAAGAAGGTAAAAGAATCCACCAAAAGCAAGTCGTATCATTCTTTATTGGTATCTGTTTCAGTCTTGAGACTTGATCAAAAAACGCTATATAAGAAACTGAAAGCATGAGTAATTACAGTTTTGTCAAGATTTATACAGGGGAATTGAATGTGGATTTTTACAGGAAGACCGTAGAACATTTCTCATAATGGTTAAGAAAGGCGATAAATTTCTTTAACTCGTTCTGCATATTGAAAACAAGGACCGTAGCGTGGACAATACGGACATCAAAAACTTCTCGAAAAAAAACTTTAAACATAAAGATTTAATTACTTTTCTCTCCAGAGGAGAGGATGGATTTGGCTCTGATCATGATTATTTTACCTTATTCCTAAGCTGCGTGAAACTCTTTGACACTCTTCAAAGCGGAGACGTAAGGCATTCCCCACGTTCGGGAGACCAGCTCACCGTTGTAAAGAGAATTGCTGAATTGAATAGAAGATGGGCAACAGTATATAGTATATCAGAGGAACGCTCAAACGATTAGCATTTGGTTGTTGTCACGAACCTGTAAGCAGTCAAACAATTGAATAATGGAAGAATAAAGAGAGAGGTCTGGGTCCGATTTGCTAAATCTCTTTGTCAACTTTCATCAGTGAAATGGGGAATTCGAAGGTCCTTTTGATTGAAGCTTGTTCACAAATCATCGCGGTATATAGGGTCACAATTTTCCTACAGAAGCGTCATTTACCATCTCGTTACCAAAGCCTCTGATCCTATGCGCATGCGCATGATCCTCTCTCTCTCTCTCTAGAATTTCAGTTAGTTTTAACTGCACACACAGTCAAGCTCATTTTCAATAATCAGCTTGGCTTTCGCGTGAATATCTCGACGTCAATGCCCTGATTAAGTAGGTAAATTAGTATAACCCGTGTCATCCTTAAACGAAAGGAACGCTGAAAACTGAAATTAACGATATTAACGCAAATCAAGTCAAATGCTGGTATTTTGAGGAGAGGGGGAAAACCGGAGTACCCGGAGAAAACCTCTCGGTGCAAAGTAGAGAAGCAACAAACTCAACCCACATATGACGCCGGATCTGGGAATCGAGCCCGCGCCACATTGGTGGGAATGCATCCTGCACCTTATGATTTCCTAATGCCTTCTCTGAATTTTCTTCGAGTGAACGCCTCTTTTGCACCTGTTAAATTGATCACTTCGGTCTGGACGATGGCACAAAAAGTGCGAATTCTAATATTTCATGGATCTTTTTATCATACTTAGCATGTTTTCTATTAGTAACCGCTTTATCCAGATTCACGTCGTTTTTTTCCTCGACATTCGCATCCGGTTTCCAGAAGTTCAAGTTTTTTGAAGTTTATGCTGATGTGCCTTTCGTTTCCCTCTGCTTTGACTTGCCCAACTTAAGGGGTGCCTTCTTAAGCTAATTTAACTACGGGCCTGACTGAGTAAAATACTGAAACTATATAAAGAGAAACTAGATTTTCTCTTTATATAGTTTCCAGTTTTCCACTAGATTTAAATATAGTTTCGCATTTTCTAACGGAATATTGCTTCTCAAAATGAATGTTGTAGTATTCGAAACGTAAGCTATTAATATGCGTTTTACTATGTTTTTTACCGGTGTTCGTGAGTTGTTCTTGATCATTAATTAATAATTAAATGGCCAAAGAACAAAAATATCTACGACCCCTCTTAACCTCAATGATCTCCTTTTATAATATTTCAAATCAATTCAGGGTAAGACCTTGTGAATTAATCTGCACCCACAGGACTGGATTGTTTGACTGCTTGAAATTGGCACTAATTAAACTGCGAATTACTGATCCAGATTTCTACTCGTTTGTTTTCTCTTTCTTTCTTTTTAAATTGACATTTTAGCTTCTATTACGCTATCTTTGTTTTCTTTTACGTTTTTACATTTCCGTTTACTTTTTTCAATTGCGCATGCGTTTAATTTCAGTTCTCAGTGGTTGTTATTTTAAACAAATTAAGGAACGTATACGCGAAAAAGTAGTGCCTTGAGCCGAGTCTGGAAATTTTAAACTCCAGACGCAAAATAAATCTTTATTTTAAAGTGACGTTGGCCGTCGGCGTTGTTAAGTTAACCAATGTTCCTAAACTAAATGATTTTTCAATGAAATACATCTGAAAGACATAATCCTTGCGAATTTAGGTTATCGCAATGTTGCCAAATGAGTCGAAGGAGAGATGGCCAGGGATTTATCTCTATAAATCAAGGTCCACACCTAGAACACACTGAGCTTCTGTCTTCATTGCGTGGAGCTACCATCATGGTATGATAATCGACTGATTAAAGATGAAAAGAAAGGAATTGAAACCCATATAAAAAAAAGCATTCAATGCTTGCATGACTTCTTTGTTCAACGGGCGTTTCATGAACAATGAAATTTTTGTGAATGTCCGACATGTTAGAGTGAACCGGCAGATTATTAATTTAGTGTCTTATCAAGAGAAAATGAGGGGACAGAGAGGGAGGCTCAAGGCGTTGGCCGGGATATGTTATGTCCACGAAAGTTATTTTTAGACGATCGGAAGTCTTTGTTCTAGCGGAAGTCTGTCTTCTGAGATGTCCGCATGCAGTCTTGCCTCGCTCTCAGGTTCTTAGTGAAAAGAGAAAATGATGGCGCACGTGGAAGGCTGATGAATATATATTTTCTTTCAAACATCGGACCGAGGTTGGCCTGCATGCGAACGTCTCGGAAGACTTCCACTCGTCTAAAAATAACTTTCGTGGACATGACATATCCCAAGGGCTGGACCGGGAGCCTCCTTCTCTGTCCCCTCATTTTCTCTTGGTCTTATTGAATAAGGCAGCGACGACGGCACTTAAATCAATAACCAATGACTAATTATTTTATGCGAGCAGGGGATCCGATCGTGCCAACAAGGTCAGTGTTTCTCCCTTTACTTGACTGAAGCTGAACCGTTTTCACTTTTAGCCGCTACTTCGGTCGTAAATAGTTGTAACACTTCGCTAGAACAGCACGTAAATCACATCAAAGCCATTGATAGGGTACCCCTCCTCCTACCTCCCTTCAATCATGATGTTGCGTTTTACCAGTTGGTTTTTGCACTCGAACCCAGAAACATTAACATTGAGGGGAAAAGAGGGCATTCATTTCCTTGTTTACATGGTCTTAACTAATCGCAGGAAATTAACAGAATTAGCTGGATTAGCCCAGTGAAATTGTCTGATGGAAGAACTAGAAATGGCGATAGAGGCCTGATTACGACCTGAAAGGAACCTTTTAATAACATAAGTTTGGAACAGTTGCGTCATCCAGTCTCAAGGACACAACGTGATCAACATATAAAATGTAGCTCATGCAACAAGAAGTTGTTTATCTTACGAATATGAAAGCACTGTTTACTTGTGCACAGCCTTTATAATTATAAATTAACCTTGCGCCCTGGAAAAGAGAGGTCGGCGCAAAAGATAGCAATAACATTGAAGGGCGTTATAAACACTTGACACTAAACCACATCTAAACCCTTTTTAAAACATGATGATGTAATCAAACGAATGCCTATTCGACTGTTTCCCTTAATTAAAGAGCGCTTCAGTGGCCATGGAACAGATAGCACAGAGCACATTCCGCCTGGTCACCAGTTTTAGATCGACTCCCGTGCTGTGAAGATCCCAAGCAACAGCCAAATCATATGGCGGGAATGTATTCTCTGAGCGTGGGCTATCCACAGGGAACACATTCCGGCCATATGATTGGCTTTTGCCTATTCCTCTTGGCATCTGTACAACCTGGGGGTAGAACTAAAAATAACTTGTGACGTATTACCTATTGAAAAGAGCATGTATCCGGGGTGCCCTCTCTTCCCCCTTTATTCCTCTTGCTTGAGGATAATAAGGAAAATTCGACTGATGACCTTCCGATCATTCATTTGGTGACTGGAATTGGCTCGTGCAATATTGTCCAGCTTTTTTCAGAAGCCCACCATATATATATATATAATGCTATGAAACAGTTTTTGTTGCAATCACCCACATGACACAGGAGGTCATAAGTGGGGGGGGGAGGGGGGAATGCCCATGGGGTAAGGTTAGGGCGCTTGCCTTGAAATCCGAACATAGCGGCTTCAAGACCAGTTGTGGCCACTCGTTGAAATTGATCCTGGTAGAACTCTGATTCAACTTCTCGGCTGCACTTGCGAAATAGCAAACTAGTTTGCCTACGACCAATTATTGGGATTCTTAAAGTTGTTTTGGTTGTTGTGTTCCATCTGTTGAGTGTCATTTGTTCGGAGATATCAGTAGCCACAAGACTATTCTGAAATCCAAGCTAAAATAAAGTTTGTATGTAATTGGAAATAAGCGACCGTTTTTAATGACCGCGGAGCTAGAGCATTACATGTAGTTTCAAAGGAAGAAGAACAAGAAAAAGGATACCTATTGTATTCTATTTGTGCACGTTTATGCAAGAAAACGTTAACCTGAAGATTTATGCGCCCATTTCGAGGATGCACCCTTTGGAACTAATTGTCAATCAAAATATCGGAATTACCCCAAGGCAAACTCTCTCGTGTCCCGTATCTGTGGGATTATACTTGTTAAATAGATTACGCAACGACGGTTTATGTGTTATTTTATAGTGACCGGAAGAATACATAGAAAGACAGCTACGTGCAACGAATTCAAGAGCTGATTTTGTTTGTCCAAAAGTGCCGGGTGCTATTTGATTAATTCGATCAAATATGAACATATTTTATTAGCTTTTCGAAAGCAAAAGGGTTTGGCATTTCTTATGACACGAAAGTTCCCTGTTAAAGCTCTTCATAGTATTTCGAGATCAGATAATTTAAAAAACTGCTTTTAGGGTGTCTTAAAATAAGAAAAAACTCAGTGACGTCTTGTCAGAATTTCCGTGGCTTTTCCCTCGGAAGGGCGCACCGCCCGAAAGAACGTGATTTACTGACTTGTTTAATTTAATTAGGATGCCATTATCCCAGATCCTCTATGCATGTCTTCAAAAGATTTCAAAGATCTTAAGATTTGAGACAAGTTAACAGCATTGTATTGTCCTCTCTTGTAAAAGGAGGCATTGCTGAGACATACTTTTTGGAAGGGCCAAATAGGGCAAAAAACTCACATGAAGCCAGATTTTAACATGAGTTGATGACTAATTGAAGTATTATATTGAATGCCTCTTTGAAGCAATCTGCAATCTTCAATCTGCAGATATGTCCAAAATTGAAAATCGCTGGCAAAATTTATCGCAAACGTCGCAAGGATTTTGTCTGCAGGGACAACATAGGTGTTAGCAATAATTAGCAACTATTCACCGAAGTGGAGGTGGCTAGAGGTGGATATTTACCGAGCTGCGAAGCGACGAGGTAAATAAATATTATCCTTCACTAGCCACCGACACTGACGTGAATAGTTGTTTAAGTGTATACTAAAACACTGAGATAATATAGCACAAAAAGATGATTTTAAATAATTTATTCCTGCAAAGATTACAACATTTTCGCACGCGAATTGCTTGGAGGTGAATAGCAAAGGATATCCAGAGTTTGAGTAGGCAATCGACGCGTACGTTTAACGCTATCCACTGTTTTAGCATGTACTAATCGCGGCTCGGTAAATATCCACCACTAGCCACCTCCACTTCGGTGAATAGTTGCTAAATAACGCAAAAATATGATAAATCGGGTGTCCGGGAAACTAAGACCTTAGACCTAAGCACTAGAATCATTATAGCATTGGTTTACATTTGGTGTTCCAAGCCTGGCTTTTTTATCATCATAGAAATTGATGGCTACCTCATGCAATCGCTTCGATCGCGGTATGTGAATTAGTAGTAGCGCCTGAACGATTATTGAGCCAAGAGGAACATCACTAAAGGAAAGAAAAAGCCATTTGTCTCCTCTCCTACTTAAAAATGCGTAGTCGCTTTAAGAAAGAAGTAGGCAAGTGAGTGCTTCTTTATCTAATGTGAAAAAGTAATGGCAAAGGGAAAGCACTGCGGGACTAAGTTGTTATTACTATCTGAAAGGTTGGTTGTATTTTCCGTTGTGTATTTACAGAGAATTTTGTCCTTAATAACATATTTGCCTTTTTGGTCTCCGAGTTTGAAGATTTTGTGTTCATCTTAATTTCAACTTTGGCGGGCGATATTTGCTCTATTTGGGGCTTCCATGCAGTGCCCTCTTTGCCCTTTGTTTCTTTCTTGGTAAATTAATCCTTCTTGCGACATTTACGATTCGAGTGAAAGCACACTTTGTTCCTAAGAAGAAGTTAAATTCTTGTGACTTTTGCAATATTTTCCCTTGCAGAGGATGGTCTTCGCCCCAAGCTTATTTCTTTTTCTACCTTAAATTAGTTCTTACGTCGACATTTGCCGTGGATTCGTGGTAGAGCGCATTTTGTTCTTAAAAAAATCCTTGCGACTTTTGCGATATTTGCGGCTTGCCAACGACCCCTTTTTCCTTTTGTTGTTGCCCTTGACATAAACCCCTCTAAATACTAAAAGTCCATAGTGCATGATAGCATCCCATATTTATCAATAGAAAGTTTGTAAGCATCCATTGTGTAAGGAAAGGGAGATACTTAAGGGCTGGAACACTCTAATCAGATCAGTGTTGTTCACTACACTAAAAATAGAGCCGGGATTTTTTTAAATTACCCACAGAGGTCATGACCACTTCCCCTGAAGGGCGTATGGCAAAAGTCGTCCCATGATGATGGACTTTATTCAAGTGGGCAGGCAAGTGTATTTAGCCTTGGGGCACTAATAATTGGTGACTCTTCACAGAAATTAAATCAACTCATATCAAATTACAGCTTGGTTTTCGAGGAGAGGGGAAAATCAGAGCAGAACCCGGAGAAAAACCTCCGTGGGAGCAGATAAGACAACCAACAAACGCAACCCACATGTGAGGCCAAGTCTGGGATACGAACCCAGGCCACATTGCCTTGAGGCCGCGGAGTGTTCTCTGCACTGCGCAATGCCTGCTCCTCAACACTATCCAAACATTCGAAATGATCGTCTCCTATGGAGGTGGATCGCGACTCGAAACGGTGTTTGCCGCAGTGCTGATGCATTTAAAGTGGTGGCCTTCGGGGTAAATTGTTTATCAATTAACCAGGAACGATTGCAAAATATCATTAACATCATTAATAAATGTGAACAGGAGAATGATCGCTGCCACCTCATGATCTAGCTCTTGTCGATGCCGATTCACTAACAAAAGCAACGAACGACATAGATCATCTTTTAGAACCAAAATCTCTTTGATATGTCTACGTTTGGAAAATACGCCATCAAGGGCCTTCGCCCCAGAAACATTTTTTGTTTTATCCTTCGCAGAGAGTCAATATCTTGGTGGCAATACTTTATTGAATCAATGAAAACTCCATGGCCACTCCTCTTGATGGGCGTATGGTAAAATAGTACAAAGAAGAATCTCAATTAGCATTCTTCTGCGTATTGTAAAATGGATACAATAGCAGCTATGGATCATTGACTTGTCATGTAAAACATTATTAATATGAAAACTGGGGATGCTATAAGGGCGTGCAAAGTCTAAGTGATGCTCACTTCACTTGCGAAAGTCTCCGAATTCAGACGACACTAAACCGAATCATCTTCAACTTTTCACGTTAGGAAAAGAGATTAAGCGTCCATCCGGATTCGACTTTGTGTAAAGGTATGCTAAACTGGTGCCGTTCTGACTTTCATTTCTTATGACTTGTTAATTAATTTTAAAAGTGTGTTTTCTCACGCCACTATGTTCGGAAGAAAACACGCCTTAAAGGAAACCTCCACTAAAACAAGAATACAACTTCAAAATATTTAACATAATGTTTACAATCAAAATTGTTCAAACGTTTTCCAATGGAATCGTTTGTATCCGAAATAAATGAATTTCAAAAACGCTTGTTTTGGTTTTCAAATTTCCTGGGCGCCGCCATCTTGAATAATTGTGACGTGTTATGGTTGCTCTTTTGTATTTGCACAAAGAGCTTTTGTTTTAAAACAATAGGGCAACCATGACACGTCACAATTATTCAAGATGGCGGCGCCCGGGAAATTTGAAAACCAAAACAACCGTTTTTAAAATTTATTTATTTCGGATACAAACACTCCCATTGGAAAACGTTCGAACAATTTTGATTGTGAACATTATGTTAACTATTTTAAAGATAAATTCCTGTTTTAGTGGAGGTTTCCTTTAAGCTTTGTTTTGAGAAATAACCTCACCAGCCGTCCATAATACCCTTATAGATTCACGCATTTAAATAATTGACCATGGCAGAAGATATAAGTACTGGTACAAAGTAATGTTATACTAGGAGTTACTGATAGCAAGTGAATACTGCCAGAAGACCCAAGAAATACGACAACAAAGACAACAAGCTTTATTTGCATGGCCATAAATGTACAAATAGTGTTAAAAAGTTACTTAAGAATAGTAGTAATCTCGGATTATTGAAGTGCGTTCGACAGCCGCTTTGGAAGCAAAGGAGAAGAGTTGAGAAAGACATCAAATCTTATAGGACCGACGTTTGAGGATAGGAGCATGTACGTCTTGAGATGGTTTAATAAGTGCCGAGTACTGTAACTCAATTGACAGGTTAGAAATACTTTGCCCTTTGCTAGACTCCGAGTCATATGTAAGCTGGTGCGTTCTGTTTGGTTCAAGAAGGTAAGTTGTGGTTTAAAATAACTTCGCCAATAAGCTGATAGGACGTGTGATTACTAGTAAAGTACTAAAAGGGAATCGAGTAACATTGCCATCGAAGCTGACATGTTGATCATTTCCAAGCTTACTTAATTTCTTTTTTCACAGCAAGTTAAAGCACGGAATTGCTGTGGTTATTAGTTCCACTTTTTGTCTGAATAGAGTACAATATTGACAGTGGTCAATATACTAACAGCTTGATTCAGTGCTCGTCTTCCCATTTTCACGAAAAAAGTTTATTGAAGTTAATCCCTGTCAGGATACACAGCTAGCAGCCCCTCTTAAGTCAGTGATACGCCTGCTTCAGTCACCCATGCGAACCGAAGAGCAGAGGGGAGAATGGGGACAGAACGAGAAAGATTCTCTAACCTACAACAACAAAGGGAAATTCGGATTGGTCGGTTGGCAGTGGCTGTCAAGTTTCTTTGACGATTTAATTACTTCTCATTTTGACGCCAATCTATCTTCGATTTTTCTTGGGAGAAGATAAGCACAATGTGGCTTTTGCGATAGGCTTAGATCATTTATCCCTTCAGATGAGTGACATTGAACCCAAACAAAAGCAGCAACTTGCGGTCGAAACTCTCCTGTCGAGCAAGGATGTTATGGTTAAGTCATCTCTTATGCAGAACAAGCTCTGTCTTCAGACTGATTTAATGAAAGATGAGTCGTCCGTCCTAAACAAGAATTTCTCGTTGATAGGTTTAGACGAACGTCACAATATCTAAGCCTGTCAAAACAATCCAACTTTTATCGTGCAAATCCGGCAAAAATCTTAGGCCTCTCTTTTATGAGGTTTCATCGGGCTCCTTTGGAGTGTCAGTCATTAATTCTTACGGCGGATAGTTGATTGAACGATGCATGCATTATAAATCTTCCCACGCCGTTAATTTAGTGATTTTTAGTGTTTATTTACAGTAGCGATAAGAAGCGGAACCAGCTGTCATATCATTTTTAGTCGTAGATACGCGACTATCGTTAAGGGTCAGAATATGCAAATTTGTCACTCACTCAGATGCAAACTAATCGACAAGTCAATAAAGGGGGTAGTTTCTAAAGAAACTGTGGTGCTGCGTCGGTGGGGAAGTAGTACACAAAAATTTAGTTTTTTGCAACGGAGTTTATAATGTAAATTGACCACCTTACAGGGATTCTAAAAGCTGACGTTTCGAGCGTTAGCCCTTTGTCAAAGCGAATCGAAGAACTTAGTATGGGTTGTGTGTAGTTTTTTATAGTAGAGTAGGAGCTACGCTATTGGTGGTAACATGGCAACGTGAAAAACAGGAATACATCAGTTAAATGAAAAGCGTTTGTTAATACCGTGGGGATTACGGGTGCCGATTTGGAAGATGAATGTTTGTTCCAGATTCTTGCGGCTCTCCGTCGTACCTAGATGTAGGAAAAGGCCGCAGATAGCCATGTGTTGTTTGGAGTGGTTAGGGAGATTAAAATGACGAGCGACTGGCTTATATGCATCTTTGCCATTCTTCTCAACATCTGGAACAAACAGCTTCTCTGTCTTCTCAACATCTGGAACAAAAATTCATCTTCCAAATCGGCACCCTAGCCTTAATCCCCACGGTATGAACGCTTTTCATGTAACTAATGTATTCCTGTTTTTCACGTTTTCATGTTACCACCAATAGCGTAGCTCCTACTATACTATAAAAAACTACACACAACCCATAATTCCTCGATTCGGTCTGACGAAGGGCAGGCTAACACTCGAAACGTCTTAGAATTCCTGTACGGTGGCCAATTTACATTATCAACTCCGTAGTCAACGACCAATATCGGTTTTTCAAGATATGCCAATTTGTCACTCACTCAGTTGAATTCAAATCGATATGGCATAGTTAATGCATGGAGATGGTTATAAAACTGGACCTTTTCCTTTGTTTCATATTTTTGTCCGTCTTTTTGGCCTTGACCCTGCACAAAACAGACCTTTTTTCGAGAAGATAACCAATCAAATCCTTCGATTAAATTATGCGCAACTAATTTGCGAACCCGTGCGAAGCGAAAGCAAAAGATTGTGCAGGGTCACGATCAATTCAACATCGATTGCAACAACATTGTTCTCGCTTTTGCAAGTTCTAAGGTTTCATAAGCAGTCCCTCGATTAACTATGGATATGGCAACGATCAATATCGATTTTCCGACGTTTTACTTTCCGAAGTAATGCCGCAACGTATACGTTGAAATATTTTCGACTTTTCTTCGTTCCGACGGGGTTGCCGTCGTCAGTATGTGTTACCGAGCCATTGCCCAGTGGAAGACTAAAGGCGCTATGTGTGTTGAAAATGAATGCGAAGAGACATTATAATTGACTCATAGATCAGCCAAGTTCACAGGTCCACTCGTATTAGCAAAGTAGCACGTCGAGAGATTGCACAGCGACAACTGAGTTCACCTGTGCAAGCTATTTCTCTTTTAGTTCGTTGTCATTATTTCATCATTCTATTGGTTATATTAAATACCTCTAAGGTATACTTGTGAGATATTTAAATGCAAAAGGCGCGTAAATGTAAAAGGCGGGATTAAAACCACGCGATAGCTGTGTTTACAAAGTTGAGAAATATCCAGATGTTTTCGGTGTCACCTTGTTGTAGTTGAACAGTGAACCATTCCTTTACGAAAAGAATCAAACAAGAATTCATTCTTTCCTAGCTAAATGGCTATCCTATGGTAGTTCTTAGGCTTTTAACAACCTCGTAAAAAGTTGGTTTAGTCTGCCAATGATCACGCATTCTTTTTAGATAAAAATCAAACACAGTACGTGATTGCCTTTCGTAGTCGCCATATACATCGTAATGCCTTTCTTTCAATTGGAATACTTATATTTAACGGAATATCTTGATCATTTTTCACTTAATGAGACATAAATCTGAGATATATCCAGGTTTGACCCTAATTAAATGCACGCAGATTTCAATAAGCGTCACGAAGTGTCCCCTTGCTCTTCTAGCCAACCTCAACATCACTTGTGTCTCAGAATACAGACAATTTATATCACAAAGTGTCCCCCAAATGCTGCTCTTTTAGTGAAGATTAACTGCTGCATTTACCTAAAGCTAAAAATAACGCTAACCTTTACCCTTACCTTATTGTTGAAAATATGTAGCAAATGCTTAGACTTAAAGGGACACTTTGTGTTGGATGTCAAAATTGGGCGTGCAGCTAATTAGGGTCAAACCTGGACATAAGTGGTGATAACTCTAGGAATAATCATTGATTATGAAGTGCGTTCGTTGAGAGAACTTTGGAGGCTGGAATCACTATTTTCGACGAACTGTTTAGTGGCCTCTTTACTCCAAACGTTCCATTTTTAAGCCACATTCCACAAGCCTCATACTTTCGATAGACATTCTGAGAATGAGGCTTGCTCTTCGGTGTATCATGCAACTGAGAAAACCATAATACATGTTAAAAGACGTTCCTAAGAATCTGAGTTAATTTTCCTGTTCGGTACATCGTCAGATGGGAGGCTGTCCAATATCTCCCGAGTAAGGGCCAAGATTAAGGTTCGAAAGACGGTGACCTGGGATATTTGCTGATGATGCAGCCCTGGTCTCTTATTCAGAACAGCAGCTGCATACAGGAACTTACGGACAGTTTTGCCCATGCCAGCCAAGATGTTTTCATAACTACTACTTAAAGAAGACCAACGTATTAGGTGTTTGTCATTCTCCACCAACAAAGCTGTCGTTCTGCATACCAACTCATGAAAAACAAGGTCAATATGTCATCACACCCATATTCATTCAGCACGTAGCTAGGACACAAAGTCAATAGCTCTCACTTTTTAACGTAATGCTAGGATTTATCATTATGGCAAGACTGGCATTAATAGGATATGGGAATATCTTTAGCGGTTTGAGCGCCACGCAATATCATACTTCAAGATATGGGGATCCTTCGAAGCGCGCAACTTTGCTGGCCTTAGCCAAACGTTTCGGGCCCATTTATTTCCTGTACCGGCAAATGGCCCATTTCTGAACGCAATTACTGCCCATTAGTACTGCATTACGTCTCCATGGTTGCTCGGTTAGAGCAAAAGATATTTTATGATGGCGAGATATATATACTAGACAAACCTTACTTCACGAAACAAACAGCATTCACAAATGACGGCCAATAAATTATTCCTTTGTCCTTGTGCTAATAAGACCAACTGGCCTCGTTTGCATGGACAGAATTTAAAGAAATGTTGCTTTAGAGCGAGGCTAGTTGGCGTCATTAGCACGAAGACAAAAGAATAATTGATTGGCTGCCATTCATAAATAGGGTATATGGATTTGGCAGTAAATGGTTGCCATGGAAATAGTATATTGCATTACTTGTTACAAAGATATATATGCATTCTAACTTGCTTGTCATAAGACTGCTTCTGTAACATTTTCCTCAAACAGATCAAGATGGCCATTATAGTTTGGGGCTGGCTGGCGATTTCTTTTATCGTGCCTTGCTTGTCAGACGTTTATCTACATGTCCCGCATGGATCCAACAATCGACTGAACGGAAATCTCGAAAACGTCAAGCAAGCTAACAGACTGTTTGATTCCCAGGTAAGATGATCGCGTCAATATATAGACATTACTACAATTATACTGATACTTTCATTTGTCGCTTTTCAAGTTATCTTTGATTCACAATTCACGTTTTATCGGCTGTTGCAAGCAAGTATTGACTTTCCTTTTACTTAGCGGAGAAGGTATGCCACCAAAAGCAGAATTTCTTGTTTTCTTGCATTCTTGCATTTTCTTGCATTTTTCGCCACATTATGGAACAGTCTACCATGCGATATAAGGAACACAGAGTCTCTGGGGGTATTTAAACGCAAGATTAATGACATTCTTTAAGTCCAACGCACGGCATTCACGGAAAACAGCTTTTAGTTTATAGCTTGAACTTTAAATATTTTTAAATATTTTATATTTTAACTAGTTTGTATTTTATTGTAATCATTTTAAAATTTTACCTTTTGTAATTTAGATTTTAGCATTGTTTGTAATCTTAGCTGATGATTTTACCGTGCATAAATAATAAAATATCATATCATATCATATCATCATATCATCACTCGTAGAATAACGGCAAAGCTGGCTATAACGTTGGAGACAGATTGGATAGCATTGCCGGAGTGGGCAATATTCCTGAGACAAGACAGCTGCCAATGGTAAGTCTCCTTTAAAAGCACCTGTTTCTCGTTTTACAGAACACCAACTTTGACACTTTTGTCAAGAACTCCAACTGGGCGGTTTACTTGGGACCTTTTTGTCTTGGCAAAAGGTCTTGGCAGCGGGACGGAATGTCAGCGAGTAGAGCAAACCCTAAATACTCCCCATTCCACTTTCCTAAAACAAAAAATCACGCTAAATGGTTTTAATTTTTTTCATAAACGGTTATTTTTTCTCATTTTTACGCCCAAGGACCAACTTTTGTTGACGTTTTACGACTAACGGTTAACCCCATTGAAAGCCTCCTGTATGCATCCGAGGGATACAGACATCATCATCACCATCTTCATCAACAACATAAACTTGTATTCATCTAACAAAAACAAGCAAGCAATTAAGTGAAATAAACGATAGAGTAGAGGTTGAGTAACTGAGTCAGACTAAATTTATAGATGAAGCACTGTAAGATGTTAATAGTTGCGCTCACTTGCGGCACCCTTATATGTTCATATCTTTCGCTCAATTGCAAATTTTGCTATCACTTTGTTGCCCAGATATATAAGCATTATCATATAAAATTTGTGTATTAAATATCTGTTAGGAGTTCTATATGAGTGGAATTGATCCTGAAGTTAAAACCGAATTAGACATCATGTGGACCAACCAGCATGGGACTGGACCAGAGACAGATGACAAGGTGGAAACGCAAATCATCTTACAATACATGTGTCAACCGTTCCCTGAGGGAAGAGCGACCGTCAGTGTATATTCAGAGTTCGATTGGCATACTTTTCGTAACGGTCAATACTTCACACCTCAAGCCTTCTCAGAAACGAGCTCAGAAGATAGTTTTATCAAACAAGACCGAGGACTTCACGAGCCACTCAATTACTATCGCTCGATGTATCGCCGGGAGAGAAACAAAGGTGAGATATCGATGTTGTCGGTCAAATCCGGGCTCAGGTTGGATCCGTTTTTACCTACAATCAGTGGCAAAAGTAGTTGGGACACTAGTTTCAGAATGGGCCTGAAAACCTCTCAGACGTCAGAAACTAAGCATAACTATCAAAATACCTGTCCACTGAAAACTTCAAAATAAGAGTCCCTCCTCTCCTCAATCAATGTTGAAATAGACAAGGAAATGCATGTTCACTATTGGCAACATTGTTCTCCGGGGGAGGGGGCAATTTTTCAAACTCAGTAAGAAAACCAACTTCAAATGGTGAGTGTCCCAAGACTTTTGCCACTGATTGTAGGTTAAATTGGTGATCCTTATTTAACCTAGGTTGAATATGCACTCTACCTAGTTTAATTAAAGCAACTATCAACCCGGCTTCCAAAAAGGTTTAAGAATATCTATACCTTCCCTCAAGTATGATTTTATCGGTTTCCATATTCATACACTTATCAATTCAGTCTTAACATTACAACATAGTAAGGAAAAAAAAACATGCTCGTCTTAACGCAGCTTTTTTCATTACATACTTATTTATAAGTCAATTGATATCCATGTATAATAATCAAAACTAATCCTAGCCTGACCCTAATTTTTCTCTAATAATAATATTGATAATAATAATAATAATAATAATAATAATAATAATAATAATAATAATAATAATAATAATAATAATAATAATTGTCGCGGCTAATCGCCGTCGCAAGTATAGCAACGACGCAGCTCAACAAGGTCGAACCGAAAGCATACAAAGGCGCCTCTGGCAGCCGCTATACGGTCCATGTGTGACCTTGGAGCACAGCTTACAGCCAGCTGGAATCAGCTGTATGTTGGTTTTTTCTGAGGGGGGAAAACCGGAGAACCCGGCAAAAACCCTCGAAGCAGAGAAGAGAACCAACACAAACTCAACCCACTTATGGCGTCGGGTCCGGGAATCGAACCCTGGCCACACTGGCGGGAAGCGAGTGCTCTCACCACTGCGCCATCCCTGCTTCCCAAAGGCTAATTTAATTTAACCTACGAAACTGTTTTTAGAGAGTCGCTTGATTGGCTAGTTGGAATGACGTAATGAAGTTTTAAATATTGCGGCATTGGGAACGAGAACTTAAAATAGCTTTGCGAAACGAAAGATAGAATGATTTTAAAAAACTATGATGGGGCATGGGGATCCGTTCTCTTTCCTTATCCTCTCTTGTTTGCGATTTGCGCCTGAAATGTTTTAAACGTGTTTTTAAAATAGCTTAAAGTTGTTTGGTGTATTGTGTTGAACTACTAACTGAATTGTTCTTCAATCTATCAAGGAATAAGCAAACCACATTTTAAGGTTAAAAAAAGAAAACGTCCGTAAGTATATCTATAATAGCTAACAGGCAAGAAATGAGTCAAAATCAAACATTTTTTCATTCTCGGCAAACCGCAAATCTCAGAATGACGTTTGCCGTTTATCGTAAACGTGACATTCTCTGTAATGTCTCTTAGCCAATTAACACACAATTAACGTCTCCGTTCAGGACATAAATGTATAAATTAAACATAACAAACCAAGAAGGACATGGGAATCCTCATTTCTGAAAACGTCCATGGATTCTCGGTAGGGTACCGGTTGTTATCTCGCGAAGATGAGCTTCCACTGGTGAAATGTATTTCTATATTCAACCCTACTACGAAAAGTATTCTCAGTTCTACTATTTTGGAATTTTCTGAACAAGGAGATTTTTCCTACCTCCCAAATTTCAACTTTTAAAATTGAAAATTAATTTTGTGCATCATTTGAGTCGTGCAAGCCTTTCAAATATTAGTCTTTTGTCCAGCCAAACAATCCGAATCTCTCTCTCCTTTACAAACTCGGTTTAAAAAAATTCTCTCTAGACGTAAATTTCTTCACATATTGTCATTGAGACTTTATGTGGCCCCTGCACGATAATCTTTATTTTCGGAGCATGGTATAACAGCTGATTCACAACAACATTTAAGGCAATTACAACTGTACAGTAAGCATTGAAACATATTTCTCACTTAGTACGATCGCTCTGATTGGGCAATTTTACGATCCGAATTGGACGGCCCGCTTGAACCCATTGCGTGCTTCGCCTTCGATTTTATTGCCCAAAAATGTATATGCCCTAAATATCTTCCTAACCTGGTTTTCTCGGGCCGGCTTCTTTTCTTTTCTACATGTAGTTAAATTTATAGCCGGCCTTCTTCGCCCTGTTAACGTTGCTATAAATTCTGTTACTGAGATTTTCATAATTCAGCGGAATCTCATCTTCAAGCGCCAACGGCCAAACTGCCAAGATCTAGAGTTGACGCTGAACCTACCAATCAGCATCTTTGCTTCCCGCGGTACATTCGAACTTGACTTCGCCAATAGAAAGCGATGGAATCTGCACTAATCCTTTTTACTAAAAACCTCTAAAAAGATGCCATAATGGTATTCGAGCTGCGAACTAAATAAAAATTCCAATTCACTTTCCGGAGGTGGAGTCGATCTTCCCTACTATGTTCAGAAATTTGATTGATGGAAGCCAAAACGCAGTTTGGCGCTTTGGCGCCTGAGAGAATTATGAAAATCGTAGTAAAAACCAAAACGCGAACTGTAACTCAAATTCATCAAATAGTGGATGAGTAGAGTGGGAACAATGCTCTTCTAACTAGTACTAACTCTTATGTAATGACGAGGAAAATCCACGTCAACGGCGAGACAGGCAGTGTGGTCCAGTGGTTAGGGCGTTGGGTTTGCATGCGGCTGCTCCGCGGTTCGAATCCCGTTCTGACCTCTGGTTTGGATTTGTTTCCGAATGTCCCGGATTCAACCCTACCACGCTTTGTAAATAGCCAAGTGGTTGCCTCCTGCCAGTTGGGGTTCTTAATAATGTTTGTGTTAAGTTTGAGTTGTTACTTTCACATTGTTAACAGTGGAGTGCCTGTAAACTAGCTTGAGAGCTAAGTGCACTTCCACTATAAACAAAGCATTTACATTTACATTTTTTACACAAGTATAGGATCATGAAATAGCCGAGAATACATTTGTACACAGATACGAAATGCAAATAAAATCTATGAATGAAATATTGTAGCCTGCGAACGTAGACGTATTTTTCGGGGAAGAGAAACGACCCCCAGAAATTCGTCTGCGTTCGCAGGCTGGAAATATTGAGGAACCTTAAACGTCCCTTAAATTAACGCTGTTCCAAAGATTGAAACGCTATTCAAAGATTGAACAAGATCGAAAATTGCGAGAAGTTAAGCCGCCAATTGTGAACCAACAGTGCCTTGTTTACAAATTTGAATGTGACCTGCGCGATGCAGGTTATGTTGGTTTCACACGCCGCCATCTGCACCAACGTGTTAAAGAACACAACAACTCTTCTTCATCAATTGGCAAACATTTTCGCCACAAACATTCTTAGGCTCCAAAAGATCTTACAAAGAATTTTAGTGTTTTAACGAAGTGCACGAACAAATTTCACTGCCCCGTCGATGAGATGTTTTATATTCATGAGTTGACCTACTCTCAATATGCAATCGTTTACACCTGCAAACATGTGATTCACAGGCAGACAAGGGTAATTAATTTAAAGAGTCAGTTAAGTAGATCCCTTGAGCCAACAGCGTATCACCCCCAGGAGGATCGCAAATGGATTCACAGTCCAAGTCGAGGAAAAAATTGAGAGAAAGTTATGGGAAACTCAACACTGGACAACTTCTGGGCTAAGGATAATAAGGATCAACTCAATGATGCACGACCGTAGTCAACTTAGCGGATGACAAGGAAGGATCCTAGAAGGATACAGGCTAATTTTAATTTTAGAGAGAGTGAAAATTAAAATTAAAATTAGCCTGTATCCTTCTAGGATCCTTCCTTGTCATCCGCTAAGTTGACTACGGTCGTGCATCATTGAGTTGATCCTTAGTTGGGTTTCAAGTGAAGTTATAGGCTCCCCTACTTTGTCACCTCGAAAGAAAATTTCACGGGAGGCCCACGCCTTAAACCACGTAAATCACCTCTTCGATGGCTGTGTTGCCAGCATGGTTGTCCTGGTGGTGTAGTGGTGATCAAACCCGACTAGTAATGGGGGGACGTGGGTTCAAATCCCGCTCAGGGCAAATTTTCTTTCACACATTTATTCAGTTATATATATATATACAGTTTCAATTTTACCAATCACTTGATAATGACCGAAGTACGGTCGAAACGTCGTCTTTTACCGTTGTTTTTTATCGTTAAACGTTTTAAGAAACCCTTACTTATAAGATATTCCAAAGAACGCTGACTATCGAATTGATCATAATGGTTGGTCCTTTTAGTAGGAATGCAAAACGTTGATTTAAACTACAATCTTTTTTGTTTATATGTTATAGGTTTGTGTACCCCTGATCAAACCAATGCACGAAAAAAATTAGCAGGTGTCAAAGCGATCTACACTCGACAAAATCCTGGTGGAGCAAGGAATGGACTGGAGGTGCCCGAGGAGCGTGATTACTATCCCTACTGGGGCCCCTCGCCTTGGAAGGACATCGCTATCTTGGTCAGCGACAAAAAGACAAACAAGCTGATGAAAGATTATGTCAATAGCCCACATTACGGCGAAAAATGTGAGTGAGTAGTGAACTTCTAGACGAAGCTGATTGGAGCACCGTTGGCTCTGTAACCAATCTATTCACGAGTAGCACACATGTGATCTATTTACAGAAGTTGAATCCTCTTACATGGGCTGAATACATAAATGAGTAACTCGTATTGATCATCGGTTCAGACTTACTTCTAGTTTAAACGTCGAACTTTTTTTGCGCCGAATCAAATCATGAGAATTTCGACGTTTGAATCAAGTAAATTCGACGAATTTGATTTGGGTCGACCCAACTATTCAATTCGACCTGCTCAGTCGGATAAAGCGGCAAAGTGCGACTCTGGATGCAGAAGTCGAACTTCTCATGCGCCGAATCTAATACATAAATTCTTTTCATACTTCAAGGCTTGCGCTTTTTTATGACTATAATCTACTGTCCTCGTGTAATCTCTTGTAACGGAAACTGCTACTAAGAAGCTGTGGTGGGACACAAGACCGATGATCTCTAACCCTAATCCTTCTCTTCTTCCACTCCCCCTCACTTCCCCCTCCCGCTTCCCCCTCCAACTAAATAATCCCCTTCATACGATGGGCCAATAAAGGTAGTGTTCTTGCACGTTGTTAATTATTCGGATAAATCATATGTAATTTTTTGTGCATTTATGTTCTTCATCAGACTTGTGTATTATGCCAAACAAACTGGCAGGGAATAAAGATTGTCCAAAGAAGCTTGGGAATCAACTAGCCGAGAAATGCGTAGCTCTTTACATTAACAAAACCGAGTGTACGGAAAAAGGTGGAAAGTGGACAAAGTTTGTCACAAATTACATTGAGAGAACCGCAGGCGTCTTGAGTACTTGTCATGGTCAAGGGAACATGAGGCTTAAGTATGGAAAGCCCTATCAACCGCATAAAGTGTCACAGGGAGCCGAGGAACTCGATCAGTATCTCCTTCTTCAAGAACCACCTGAGGTGCACTTTGCACCTTCTACTGTCGTTAATCACAACGGAATGAACATGGAAGGAAAATTTTCGTCGTTCAAGTGGAAAGTTCCGGCTTTCCCCAGTAACGTCACCCAGCGATGCGTATTACGTATTAGGTGAAAAATCGTTACTTGTATGTTTCTCAGTTTCCTCCCAATTTAGGAAACGTAGAGGATATTACATGACCGCGCGGGGATACTTCGGTCACTCGTGAGAGATACTTTCAGAACTCGAAGATAAAATTCGAATCTCCAAGCGGCCATGTAATGTTCTGTTTATTTTATACTGATGGAATTTCCTCATAAAACACTACTTTCTAAAATTCATTTTGAAACAGCAAAATAGTGCAATTAAAGTGTGCGGGTGTGCCTGAGCGGGAAGATCTCTTGTATTTGGTGTAACCATGGCGACACCAATATCCTCACACATGAGAGATAAAAATAATATCTTCACTGCCCGCGATGAAAATATGATTCTTTAGTAAAAGAAAAAATCTGGTATTTCATCAGTATCTATATAATAAATGGTACTAAGGAAGCCATGCCCCAGGAGCCTATACAAAGAAAAGAAAGGAATTATATCTGTAAAAAATAAAAAATCCATATCGAACAGATAGTGAAACAATATGACAGGCAAGTCAAAAAGACAAGCTAAGTGAAAAACGTTCTTCGCTGTCTTTAAAAGTTTGCACAGACACGGACACTTCTTTTAATTAGTGGACGATTTCAGTTTATTAATTACGCATTAATTCAGTTAATTGGCCACAACACCGAAATTTTACAGGGGCACCCAACTAGAATATAGTTCAAAACCACTTAAACATAGCATTGTTAAACGTATTTTGGTATTTAAACGGTAGATAAAGGCATATTTTTATGCCCTAAAAATTTTTTATCTGTTCGGATTTCCTAGCTGAAAGTCTAGTGATCGGAAAACTATAGGAATCAAAACTTACCTTTCAGCCAGAAAAAAGGCTCCCGAAAATTGTAGGTGACCTTTTTAGGGTAAAAATCCGTTAAAAGTGGGCAATTATACCATTTTTTCAGATGTTCGAAAATCCTAGGAGAGGCAGGCAAGCAAGAATTTTTGCAACAAATGTTCCGAAGATCCTAGATCTCAAATCGTCTTCCGAAGAGATATTTTCCGAAAATTGACGTCGGGTGCCCCTGATTTTAAACGTGGGAAGAGTGGAGAAATTAATAGCAATATGAGCGATAGACTAAGGGAATAAGGAGAGAATGGAATTGCAATGGCATCCGGTAGGGTTGACTGTATCACCTTGAATTCATTGATTACCGTTAAATTTATATTATCTATGTAGGTACAACATCACGACTGAATGACTTTCCACGTGAATTCACATCCAAAGACAATGACAAGTAAGTCACTTTCAACCAAAGTTCAGTGAAATAAACCATTGAACAACTTAAAATGCACAAACAATCATCAAAATTTACATATCTTGCAGGGTTAAGAACGACCCGAAAACAAAGGCTGTTGATGGAAACACTGACCTCCAGCTCGCTTTGGACACTACCCAGCTGGGTCGAACATTCCAGGACAGATCTCACGTATTCGTCATTAAATCACGGCATCATCTTAAAAAGGAATTCCAGCACCTTGATATTAAATATATTATCAGTATGGGAAAGAGAGGAAATATCGTGCAAGCTTATCCCGCCATGGAATATCGCTTCTTCCCTGAAGAAGTAACGGTGACAACAAATACAATCATATGTTTTGCGTGGTCTGGTAAGCTTGACTTCCTTGCGCCTAAAAGTAGATAACAGCCCACCTCAGGTGAGAAGGGGCATGTCTTTGAAACTCACCATCGTATCCAATAAACTTTGAGATATGTATAAGCGTTTCGGAGTGTCTCCGAAATGAGACTTTATACGGGTAACCTAGCGTTAATTTACCACAGTCATACCAACAGATTGGGAAGTATATTGGCAAAAACAGAACGCAAGCACATAAAATTAAAGGTCCACAGATGAAAAATGAATTAAAGAAACATCGCTTGTCGATTCGGTGTTTTTTCCCCCGCTATGGGAAAACAAAGGGAAAATATCACTGTACATTAATTTTAGCCACAAGCGCCACAAGACGTGCAAGCATGGGTAACTATTTTTAATTATAACGCACCGATTAATTTTTGCGGGCTCTCATTGGATAAAACTGATCACGTGATACAGATCGGACGATAATTATCAGAGAATATCCGTCGTCCGATTTTATATCCGTCCTCTGATTTTATTTCTACGAAAGAAGATCAGGAAACGAGCAAAGGTTCAAGCTAAACTTTTGATTAGTCATGAAAGACACAAAAATTCTTTTTGCAGAAGCCAGTGATGGAGAAATCACAAAGCTGGTTGTCAATGCAGGCAACAAGAAAAAGTCCACGTCACAAAATATGCTCTCAACGTCTGTGAATTTAGTTTTCTTTTGTGTAGGAACAAACTAAAGGTTATATACATTTTTTGTGACAGTCTATTTACCAAGCTACTAGCTACGGTATATAATTTTCATCCAATTTTTATCGTGGGGAAAAGAAAAGAGGTTCCAAAACACTCTTGAAAACATGGAGTCGTCGGGAACTGTACATATCCAGTGCGTTGAGGCGATTTTTTGTAGAAGCAAGAAAAGTTGAAGGAAAGCCATACAGCCGCAATATACCATGAAAGCCATTCGTGTTGGGCTGGATAACTCCATTATCCTTCAACGTTCATAGTCCATGCAAGGCCGATGTTTCTCACTCCAACTTTCTTGCCTGTAATTCCAAAGGGCACCTAAAAACACTACGCATTTTTGCATGTGAAAGACTGTTAATTCGTCGGCTGTCCTCTTTTCGAACAATATAATTGCAAAAACATTTAGAAAAACTGTGTTTTCATTTACGTTTTCAAGCTTTCAATCTTTAAGGCGTTATAAAGAGTATACTTGACATGACAACTAGTCAACATTTCCTCCAATTACTGTGTAATATAAAATCGTCGAGCAAACCTATCAACATGCGTTTTTTGATTACGTCAACGGCAATCGAGCCATTCACATACGCGAAAACTGGCTTTTTTCCCCTTTTGGATCTAAGTGCGTTCTTCTTGAGAAATTAATCGCAGGGTTATAAAATAAATAAACCCCTTTCCGGCTCGCTGGTGCATCGGAGGATAATGCCCCCGGCTAACTGTTCATTTTTCAGACAATCTTTAAGCCTTGGGCATTATCCTCCGCAAGGGGTTTATTTACTAATTATTAAAAACTGGATCATTTGATAATGCAATTCGAGAGTTTTGATTGGCTAAGCCATCATGGGTTATGAGCCATTATACCATGATCTACAAACACGGCAAGCATACGCGTGATTTTTTGGGCCTTTTTATTTTTATTATAGTCTAGTTTTCTATATTTTGGGGTCGTTTTTAATAAAACAATTATTCCACTCGCGGTTGTTGGATATGAGATGATTATAGCCAACTCGGCGCTACGCGCCTCGTTGGCCATCTATCATCTCATATCCAGCGCGCGCTCGTGGAATAATTGTTAATTATTATTTCGTGGTGCGTACTCAACTTATATCCTGCGATAAACGCAATTTTGTGTGTCGCGGAGACAAATAGTAGCTATACCTCAAGTAATATCTACATGTTCCAGCACTCGGCAAATTCCTTTTTGACTTATGGCTGTTTCTGCCTAGGTGGCCTCATACACTTTATATTATAAGCCTTTTTAGGACACCACTGCCAAGCCGGCACTTATGCTGAAGAGAATAGAACAGCCACAACCCCGGGGGCTTCATCTCCTTCTCTTCTCGTATATTGTTGGGGTTTTTAACGTCCCACCGTGGAACTTATTAGCCTCCTTCGCGACCTAAAAACGGCTGCGGTGAGGCCAGGAACTTATGAACATGGAAGATATTTGTGAGACGGGGCCTACGGTTTAAGGTCGGAATTCGAACCCGGGACCTCCCGCATATATGCATGACAGCCCGATGCTCGACCAACTACTGATCCACATGTGTGCGGTTAACTTTAACTTTTATTTTGTACTACAGCAGAGAATATTCTAAAATTCGTAGTGGTTTGATTACCTAAGAGATTAATTATAACATGCGCATTCTAAAGCCAACAATCTCGTCTGCAAGACTTGACATCAACTTACACGATTCTTGTATTTTTAACTTAATCTTTTCCTTTCTTTTAGGTTCAAACAACAACCCGGCAAACAACGCTGGCAAAGGAAAAGCCCGTAAGTATCTCTACATGACATTTTCAGTCGAGCCCTGCTAACTCAAACAAAATCCGATTTCCCTTGCGTTTGAACCCATTATTTTAGTCATTTACAATTAGCTAACTCGACATCGGTTTACTAGAACTGCCCGTTAAGTAGAACTAATTTTACATTCCCTTCCACTGGTAATTCGAACTACGCAAAGAGGTCAGTCGGTAAACGTCAAATGGTCAGAACATAGCTGAACGATATGTCCCAATATATTTAATCGCGATTGATACGGAAGCCGACGAAAGGCCAATAAACTTCTGTTGTCCCAAAAGCACAAAATTTTAAAAAAAGACACATTGCAACAAGATTTCTGAGATCGAATGAAAGAAAGAGTGGTCCTCTCTGGTTCATCCTCGACGTATTAGTATGCGACCCAATACTAAAAAGATAAATCGAGTCCCGTGAGTGACCAAAAATTTGGGTTGTCTTTTTCTTTAGTATGTTTATTTCAAGTCCCAAAATCACTGCCTTAAATTGGTGATAATCCCCATACTTTACAATGGTACGCTGGTTAGGCTCAATTTTCTCCACTCTCTCGAGTCCGGTCTTCATTCAGGAGGGTGGGCTCCTTTCCCGAAACAGCGGTTGGTAATCACGAGCCCATACGATGGTCGCATAAAGATGGTTCAAATGGCAACATGAAATTGTGAGGAAATGTCCAAACTCAACTTGTGTCCCTCTAAAATTACTTCTGCACCTAATTTTCTTCGCGCGGCAAGAATACGGGAAAACATGTCTTTGGAAACTTTTCCCTGGCATACATAAAAGTCGGATCGGAGTCCTTACCTTTGGGCAAAGTAATTTAACTTGCTGTGACCGAGATGCCCAAAAAGCCTCTATGTTTTACACTTATTTCTCTCCTGTCATTTTAATTTCAGAAACGGATCGCACCAATATCTGCTGGATAAAGGAAGGGTGCAGCTCTCTCAAACCAGCGACTTGTAAAAAAAAACCCTCTTGAAGTCATTGATCAAAGGACTAGATTTGACGAGGACTCGCTGAATCTTTATCTGAACAAGGGATGTTACCAGGGTCCACGATTACAGGCTCAGCTTGATAACGCCCCAGCCTCCTGTAACCCGCCCTGTTTCCGCATCACGAAGCCTGGAGAGTACTGTTATATCGGCACGCGCAATAACAACTTCTCTAATCGACGCCACATTGGTAAAATCACTGTCACCGCCGAGACCTCGGCTGCGCCTTCTGCAAAAAGACATTTTCACTCTGGTTTCAAGTTTAACTAAGGCGTCATTGACGGAAAAATGAATATGACTGCAGTATATCTTACTCAACCAGTACTGAGTAGAATGAAAGGTTCTCTAAAAAAAGTTAGACGGCTTCCAAAATCATTGTCTGCCGGTATTATCCTGCTTATCTTCCATGTTGTGTTTTCCGGTTAGGACTTCAAATAATCACTTAAGTGATCAGTGCGAAAGCAAGAACTTCATTTTTTTTTCTGCCGATTATTTTCTCTAATTATTTTTTTCGTTAGATGAAGCTTGGCTCTTTGTATTTGTAGTGCTGTAATGACGATTATTAGAAACACTCTGTTAGAGTACTTCGTTTGAATTTTCGGTGTCCTTCCGCAAAATTTGAAAAATCTCTTTTCTGTATCAGTAAGATTTAATAAAAGAGACCGTCACCAAACCGGGCTAAGAAACATATGAATAAAGGTGGTAGTTTCTAAAGAAACTGTGGTGCTGCGTCGGTGGGGAAGTAGTACACAAAATTTTGGTTTGATCAACGGAGTTGATAATGTAAATTGACCACCGTACCAATTTACATTATCAACTCCGTTGATCAAACCAAATGTTTGGGCTGAGAAACAGACACCGTACCAGCCTCGACTGAAAAAAGCCAGAAAAAGAGTGAAAGAGAGCCAGTGTTTGAGACTTACTTCTACCCACTTCCCAGCCATCGTCTTGTTACCTTTTTCTAGTATGTCCCTGAACCTCAGTTTAAATGGTTGAAAAAATGGCGCTTTGTGATTTTTTGAAATTTTTTTGAAATAACAATCAACTCGTACTCGTTGAATAGTTCTTTCAGAGTATTTTCTAAAGTCACCACAGTAGTGATGCAGGTACACCCAACGACCAATTTGTTGTAAAATGTATTATTATACCCCAGTTAATGAAAATAAATGTTATTAAGGCATTTTCAGGTGTTTTTCAGTGTTGCTGGGAAAACATTATCTGTTTCTTTTTCACAGCAAGACACACAAGAAATTTCCCAGCCAGCTAGATAAAATTGGTTGGTTTCCCAGCCAGCTGATCAAATTTATTTCCCAGCCAGGAATTCCGTGCGCTTTCAAATCCCTCGACCCAAAACGACCAAACAAAAGCGACAAAACCGGGACAAAACAGGTTTTTTTTCCGCAAGCGCAATCACTCTGACCAGCCGTCGTATGTTTGTGACTACTCTCTGGGAGAGGGAAGGGGTTCTTTTTTTTTTTTTTAGTCGTCCTCAGTCTTCAGAGTCTCTACAGCCAGCTGGGGTTGAAATGCTAGGAAAAGTCAGCAATTCCCAGGCAAAACCTCTATCAATAACAAAATTTCCCAGCCAGCTCATCGAAACACCTGTATTTTTGCCAGCCAGCAAGATTCCTCTGGGGAACAGATAATGTGAGGAACAGATTCGTTGTGTGCCCCTGTAGTGATGAACAATGCGCAAAATTGGACAGGGATTTTTTTATGGTGAACCGCTCATGCGCCGACCGAGGAAATGGAAGACTAGTTTCCAGTCCATCCTCAGTGGCAGAGATTCGATAAAAGCAGGCTCCAAAAAACTTTCGAAAAGGATGTGAATTGCCTCAACCTATTACCAAGTGATAAATTGCATGACTTAAGCATACTTTAATAACACCACTACTAAGGGAAAAAATTATGATCTAGAGTCGAATCGTGCTGAGGGAATCGTTTAATTTGAGTTTTATGCAAAGGAAAAAAGAAAAGAGGCAAAAAAGAGAAAGACGTTGGCCAGCATTGTGAATTTCACAAATGTTGAAGAGTGGAACTCATTGTAACATGGGCTCTTGGGAGCTTGGTCATTCTTGGACTGGTCAATTTCTATCTGTCTCAAAAAACAGAAAGAGTAAACCCCGCCCCTCTTCAACGAGGCTCACCAACTGACTTCGACTATTGTCGGCCTATTAAGGCATTGTCCTGTGTTTTGAATTTCTTGGATTCTTCCTTTTACACAAACTTATCTCGCCAGGTTGGTCTTACAGAACAGCATCAAATCCGCCTACGCCAAGTTTGCTATAACAACTGTAGTGACCGTAGTGCTAGCTTTGCTCAGGGAAATAGATTCATGAAAGTTTGCAATTAATAATGCCCTCAAGACTGTTTGCTTTTTTTCTTGACCTGTGAAAAGCATTTGATGTCATTGAGCACCATATCTCGCCAAATTTGAAGCTTGTGAGGTAAAAGAGAAAGCCACATTCTGGTGCTTTTAAAAATCATTACACTTATAAGGTGTGTAATTATTACACACTTTCTGTGTTTCCTTACACACATTGGTGTGTTTGCGTAAACCGTGATATAAAACAGTGAAGAGGTATGTCACCACTACACACCTTGGTATGTTAGGGAACTCAGGTGTGTTATAAAAACACAACTTATTTTAGAGTGCATTATGGGTATTGCATGATGCAGTATTCCATAATGCATTATTCAATACCACCCAAAATATCTGAAAACAAAAAAAGTAATAAACAATAATTGAGGAATTCTGCTTTTAGGCTTGCCTTAATGTGTATGTGTAACATTTTGCCCTTTTTGGGGGTAGTTCAAACGGCATCACCCTGATTTGCATAACTGAATACGTCACCAACATGTTGCGGAGCTTTAGCCATTATTGTTGATCATTATATTGGGCTGTACGCGGGATGCCAATTGCAAAAAATAGTCCGAAGCTGATATATAAGAATATTCAAGTTTACTGTATTCTTCTTTAAAACGTTGCTCTGTGCAATCAGCAAAGCACACACCCGCCTCACAAGCGACACACGCAGATCAAGGACTACGAATGGATTGATGGTAAGTTCTTTTCAGCTTACAGGGTTCGTTTTAACGGGTCTGACTATTTTCAATTTTTGACTAAATACTCATTTTATAATATGTTTATATCTTCTCTCAGAAAGCTCGTTTTGCATTTAATGTGAGATGATATCGTACCCGATTTAATCACTTTTCATCGATTTAACCATTAAGTATATATAATTTTCAATCCACACGTTTTAAGCTCGTTCCTGACGATGTCAGGTAGAGTTGGGTGACAAAAATCGGATTCCTTCTTCATGTGTATTTACAAATTACTTTCTCTCAAATTCAATATTCCATTTTATTTATATTGCTTTGATTGCACTGCCTCTTAACATCTCTAAATATTAATTCCCCTTTAAATAAAACAAGATTTGTTTCAGTATGTTATAATTAAGGACAAAAAACTCTTTAAGATCCTTTTTACGTAGGTTACATTTTGCATTAAGAAATTATTTGACTGAGGCAATTTGTTAGACTAATTGAATTGATCAGGCATCGACAACTCACCAATCATTCTTGTCACTTATTCTCAAAGACACTCAAGCAAATACAATCACGGTTTTAAATTCCTGTGCCGTGAAGGTGTTGTCGAATGAGAAACAATGCAGCCTTCGGGCTGAAAAATCATTATTGTTAGTATTGTTAATGTCGTAATCAGCGTTATTGATGTACAACCTATAGCTAGTCATAGAAATCTAATCTATGTCACTACTCAGCTCGTTCAATTTGGTTTGTTTCCATTCTGAGAAGGTTGATTTATATGTTGTAATTATCTCTATTTTCGGCTCTGGCAAATAGAATTGCTGTCTTTGTAGAACAGAAGCCTGTGACGGAAAAACAGGAGTTCCTCAGTAGAGAAAAACATCTGTGGCCGGTTGCTCCAAGGCTGGTTAGCGCTAACCGCTAGTTAAGAGCCTATCAAAGCCAATAGGTTTCCATGGTATTTAACGGTGGTTAGTGACATATTTAATCCACACTGACTTTGGTCAGAATGGTGGAAGGCGATTTGCTCTATTTTGTTACAGAAGTCTCAAATTAAATCCCTTGACTATAACGAAAATTCAGTCAGTAGTATATTTGGATAACGCAATATATCCATTCAATGAAATAGGACAATCACATGACTTTTGGAGGGCATATAATAGTTTACTTGTGGCCCAAGTAGCATCATTTGCGCCCGAGCGGAGCGGCATGTTCTTTTGTTGAACGGTGTTGACAAAAGTTACATTATTAGATTCAACAAAGCTGTATTCAGTCCCAGGCCACAGCCGCGGTTGTTACTATGGATTAGTGCGCACGGGGATACCCAGCAATGTTGAAAGTTCTGACCGGAACTATCGTGACTGCCTAGCGTTACAACCGGATGTCACATTTAGTATTCAGATGATTGACAAGTGAAATAGGAGACAGAGAAGTATTGTGAAATAGGAAGGTTTTTGAGGAGACACAACGCAAACCACACGAGGATCGTGAGACCAGTTATTTTGTAATTTTTGTTTCATTTTCGTTATTAAACCCGGAAATTGTCTGTACATCGTGAGTGCTTTTGTGTGCCGTACAACTTCGGGACATAAGTGGTGCCGGGACCAGGATACACAGGGAGAAAAGGAGTGAAATCTTCAACACAAGGCCTCGTGCAAACATGGGAGACTCAGATAAAGAGAAATCCGACCAAGAGGAGACGGACATTTCAGGACATGAAAAAGATCTCGAGAAGAAAATCAAGAAAGAGATTGACAAACTTAAGTTCTACTTAGAGGAAGGTGATGAGCTGTTAGAAGACTGCGATTACAGCGAAATCGCGCTTACGTGCAAGCGAACAGATGAAATTCAAGACCGCCTAAACGACCTTGTGTCAACACTTCAAGAACTAAAAATCGACCGTGGAATATCGACGCGGAGAGCCGTGAGACAGTGGAAAAAGGACCTGAAGGCTACATACGCGCCGCTTCTGGAAATGAAAACCAAGCTGGGCAAGGCTTTGGAGGAGAGAGAGCGAAGTAAAAGTCAAAAGGCCGAGGAGGAGAAACTCAGAGCCAAATTCGAGCAGGAAGAGTAATTTAGACGCGAAATCCAACAACAAGAGAAGGAACTTTGGGAAGAAAAGATGAGAGCAGAATTTGCAATGGCGGAAAAGAAAATCGAAATGGAAAAAGCCGCGAAAGCCGCCCGTGCGAAACTACCAGAGCTTAAGATAACCCCTTTCAATGGCACTCCAGTTGACTGGATCAGGTTTCAGAGCATGTTTACATCACAAATACACGACAAGCCATTATCCGACGAGGAGAAATACGGATATCTTTTGGAGCTGGTGGCCCCTAAGGTGAGGAGTAGATTAGCTAATTTAAAGCCGGGTGCGCTGGGGTACAAAACCGCATTGGACAGATTGAAAACTGAGTTTGGACAGAGTAAAACTGTTGTCGCTGCACATATGGAGGAGATAATTAACTTGCCAATGACCAGAGGATCAAATTACGAAAGGGTGCGCGAACTTTATGAGAAGTTGAGCAAGAATTTTGACCCGTTACAAACTTTGGGGGAGGGAGAGATGCTCAAGGGGTTCGTCCTGTCAACCTTAAACAAACTCCCCCAAGTGAAACCCGATCTAGTGAGGACGGACGAGGGGTGGGAAGATTGGAGCATGGAAAGGTTGATCGATTCTATCCAAAAATGGCT
>NC_090885.1:59739979-59757479 GCF_036669925.1 Montipora capricornis
GATATAACCCAAGATCAAGGTCATGTTGTAAACAGCAGTTTTTTCCCCCTTGCAGTGGTCTTATTAACGTACTCTTCGTGATATTTATCACCTGCTACTAGGTTGAGGTAATTCACATCCTTTTCGAAAGTCTGGAGGAACCTGCTTTTATCAAAGCTCTGAGGCTGGTGATGGACTGGAAACTAGTCTTCCATTTCCTCGGTCGGCGCATGCGTTACAAAGACGCTTTTGGATATGCTTCGCACGTCTTGATACGTAAGAACACGATGCTTATGAATGCCGACTGTTACATCGATACGGGATTTGAACATTTGGATGAAACTATTTTAGGCAACAAAACAATGTATGCATTGACAAGACATGAAACTGCGGAAAACGTAAAACGTTGTGGTGTGACTGATTTTTGCGGCCCGAGAGCAAAATACGTTGGCTCCCATGATGCCTTTCTTTTTAGGCTCCTTGCCCCACTCTCTCGGGAATTCCTGGATAAGGTGGACTATTTCACTAACATGGATGGAATTGAGCAAGTTCTAATGTTTAACTTGAGAAAGTATGAGCGGTTCAAGATTAAAAATCCCTGTCGAATTTTGCGCATTGTTCATCAGCACTGTGGTGACCTTAGAAAATACTCTGAAAGAACTATTCAAGGTGTCAGAGTTGATCATTATTTGAAAATTTCAAAACATCATAAAGCGCCATTTTCTGGACTTTGATTTGCATTTTCCTTTTCTTATACTTTACTCGGTAGTCTGAGGTGGCAAAAGATAATGCGGCAGACATCTTGACTGTACTGTAAAAGCATCTATCTCCAATTAAATTGTTTATTACGCGTTGCAGATATCGAATTTCAAAAAAGTTGGCACACGATAGAACTATTCCGCCTTCATCAGTTTAATGGTGAGTGGTTACACAGCAGCAGTCGTACGTACTCTGACTGCTGCTGTGTGACCACCCACCAAACTTCCTTTTCAAGGAAAATATTCATAGGCGCTTTTAGTAAAGTTTTGAATTAACAAATCTTCACACAATAGTTTCGACTAGTAGCATTGCGGTTTAGGAAAAATACTAGGAAACAACAATCAAGGAATGGATAGGAAGAGGGTCAAGGTTGAGTCAAAGGCACCTCCGAATAGAAAAAGTTTCAAACACAGGCTCAGTCTCTCTTTCTGGTTCTTTCCTACACTGGTCGCGTGACTGTTGGACACAAACTCCTTCTTTGTCCGGGCTGGTGTCTCTTTTAAACTTAAAGATAAAAAACAGAGATTTTTTGAAATGTTTGCGCAAGGACCCCGTAAATTCTAACAAAGTATTGTAACAGGGTGTTTTTAAGCATCACCATAGCATTCTAGAACTACAATAAGCCTACAGCTTAGCTACAGTTAATAGCTTCAACTAACGAAAAAAATCAGTTGCTTGACTGATCACTTGTGAGAGGATTTGACGTCATAAGCGGAAATTTCTTGGTTTCTCCAAAGATCAGCAGACCAAGCTATTCAATTCATTGATTATATATCCTTGATTTTATACGGAATAGAAATTTGGGGAGACGCCTATCACAGAAAATATCTTAAATGTAGCTTTAAGTCGAATGTTGCGCTTAGATACTTTAGTTATCGACTGATTGGCAAAGATTATTTATAAGAAGCCACGTATACTTCAATGTATTTAAGTTAAGATTTGCCGGATCTCTTCTCTCCAAGGATCTCTTCGCCTTTGATGATGGCTTGGCTGAACGTCAATCTATTTCTTGGTTGTGGCTCGCCCCTTGTTAGCAGCCTTGACAGCCCTTGATAATTCAGAGGGAGAGGATGACGATGAAGGTCCTGACCCTGATGCCATTAAGGACCTATTGGAAGATGCTCTAGTCCTCCTTGGAAACGCCAACTTTAGGCTTAATGCCTGGAGGCAAAAACGCTTCTCTGAGTTCCTCACTGAAGTTGGTAAACGTACTCTGCGGGAAGGTATCCCACCAGATAAGCACCTTTTCCCGTACAAGTTCCATGCAACGATCAAGAGTGAACATGACCATAGCTCAACTAACAGCAAGCTTATCAGCACACCAGCCTCGAAACACTTCTCTAAAGGACCATACAGGAGGGAGCAGCCCTTTCGTGGACACTATCGCACCACTGACAACAGTCGAGTTGGAGGGAAACGGAAATGAGGATATAGCTCAAGGTCTATCCTGCAGTATCCCAAAAGGGCCAGAACAGTAGGATCCTCCCAGAAATCTGCACCCGAGACTAACTCGAGCTGACTATCCGTTCCCATGTCTCAAAATGCTTACGCCACCCACAAAGAGATCAGCAACTCGTCAGGAACCCATGACCCGGAGCCTACAACTCTACTGTGTTCGTGTAACGGCGTTTTCACAGACCGATTTATTTTTAGATTGAATTTCCCGCGAATGAGACTCCCACAGGAGCCCGATGACCAATTACATGAAATTAAGCTGGCTTAATAGGGTCACCGAACCGGAACTGCCTTTGTTTTTTCCGGAAAAGATAGTCTAAAAATAGATCGGTCTTTAAAAATGCCGTTACATAGGCCCAGTATGGGAGCTGTAGGCTCCGGGTCATGGGTTCCTGACGAGTTTACAATTTTTTTTTCAGAATTGGAAACAAATAACATAGGACACTTGGACTTTACAAACAATTCAGGGGTACAAGATCCCCTTTTGCAGGCGCCCCAAGCAGTGGCGCATGAGAGTAACCAGAGTAAAATGCCACTCGGATGCTTACCATATGGAAAGGGTTATCACGGACTTGTTAGCAAAGGGGACCGTCCGGGAAGTCAAGCCACAGGACGACCAGTTCACTTCAACCCTGTTCTTAGTACAAAAAGAAAATGGCGATTATCGACCTATCATCAACCTTCGTGCTCTAAACCGGGTCTTGGGGAAGGAGTCCTTCAAGATGGCCGGACTGCAAGTAGTGAAATCCCTAATACAACAGGGAGACTTCATGATAATTTTAGACCTGAAAGATGCATATTACGCACTTCCAATTCATCACTCCCACAGGAAGTATCTGAGGTTCGTCTATCAGGACAGAACATACCGAGTTTCAGTGCTTTCCCTTTGATCTGTCCTCAGGTTAGGGTTAGTTTCCTTGCCAACGTCTAATCTTCCTCAGAGCTGCCCTAGATTCCACAACGATGACCCTGTCCCTCCCTCAACCAAAACTTACCTCTATTGTGGATACCTGCCATCACCTCCTTGCTCAAGGGAGTGGTTCAGTGAGGACTCTGTCCACGTTAATTGGACAAATGAGCCATGTATCACAAACAGGGATATTGGTTGCACCACTTCATCATAGAGGTCTTCAACGCCTATACCTGCAAGCAGTGTCACAACATGGACAGGCAAGGAAAATGATAATCCCCTTAACCTCCCAGGTACACAAAGACCTAGAGTGGTGGGTCTCAGAGAGCAGCTGCCGTCTAAATGGCTGTCCAATTCAGCTTCCACCCATCGATCTCACAGTTTGGAGCGATGCCTCGAAAACGGACTGGGGTGCAGCCTACCAGGGGATTTCCACCGGGGGCCATTCCATTGGAGTGTGGAAGAAGCGCAGTGGCACATCAATGTCTTGGAGCTACGAGCAGCAACATTGGCTCTGAAAGCACGTCTGCAGTCCCAAGAGGCTCAACATCCCCCGCTCAAACAAATTCACTTGAGAATAGACAACACTACAGCGGTGGCGTACATCAACAGGCGAGGGAGCACGCGCTCCCCTGCTCTACCTACACAAGCCCTAGAGTTGTGGGCAGTAGCTTGACAGCAGGAGTATCATTGACAGCTCAGCATATTCCAGGCATTCAAAATATGGCAGCAGACACAGCCTCCAGGCAGATCGAGACCAGAACTGAATGGACATTGGACAGGAAGATCTTCCAGTCCATTTGTCAGAGAATCTACACACCAGAAGTGGACCTCTTTGCATCCCGTTTAAACCACTAATTACCCAAGTATGTCTCGAGGTACCCAGATCCGGGGGCTCTGGCTGTGGATGCATTCCTCCTGTACTGGAGCAAATGGACTTGTCTAATCCATCCTCCCGCAGTCCTTCCGCCTCGGGTACTGAGGAAGACCAAAGAGTATCAAGCAACTGCCGTCCTCATAATTGCCCCGAACTGGACCGGACAGCCATGGTTTCCAGACCTCATTCAGATGCTGGTGGATAGCTCACTGCTGCTACCCCAACGCCAATCTCTGTTGTTTCTCCCATTTCAGCCAACTGCATACCATCCCCTGTGGAAGTCCCTTCATCTGACAGTTTGGCCACTATCAGGGACCGTTACCAAGCAACAGGCTTTTCAAAGGAAGCTGTTGACATCTTGTTGGCCTCGTGGGGAACGGCCACTCAGAAGCGGTACTCAGGCCCCTGGAGGGCATGGGTACCCTGGTGTTCTCAACGGGGTTCCTGTCCCATTTCAGCTTCTGTAGCAGAGGTTCTTGCATTCCTTGCCTCCCTAGTTAAACAAGGCAATTTAGAATACAGGACTATCGCGTTTTATAGGTCAGCTATTTCTCAGGCTCATGACCCAGATGGCTCTACTCAGTTAGGAAGCCTCCCCGTTGTGGCTCGTTATATGAAAAGGATGTTTAAGATTAAAACATGGATCGTTAAGACTGCCTTGTCATTCCTAGAGTCCTTGAAACCCTTAGAAGAATTGACACTAAAGCAGCTTTATTATAAAACTGTTTTCTTTTTAGCACTGACTTCAGCAGCAAGAGCTCATGAACTGTCTGCGTTTGGGCTTGACGTATTCTCTCAGGAAAGAGGGGACATGGGAATTTTCACTCCCCACTCATGTGAAGAACTCCAGCCATGGTCACCCAGCTCGGAAGTTTCTTTTCTTGGCATTCCCAGAGAATCCCAAAATTTGTATTATTGGTTAGCTTACCGCTTATGTGGAGAGGACAAAACGATTACGGAAATCCACCCAACTATTAGTGTTATTTATTTCGCCGCACAAGGTAATTTCAAGTCAATCAGTCTCTCGGTGGCTGTCAAGAGCCTTGCGTATGGCCGGAATTGAATTGAATTACACTGGCCACTCGACGAGAGGAGCGTCTACCTCAGCCGCTGCCGTGGCAGGACTGTCTGCTAATCGTATCTTGGAAGCTGCGGACTGGGCTTTTGTGGTGACCTTTGAACGGTTCTATCACAAAGAGTCATCTGCTGGTGCCTTTGCAAGGGCTGTACTTGATGGTTAGATCTATCATTTCGCGGAATACCTCTGTGTTATTCAGGTACAGAAGGCTTTGTATTGTTGTAGGACATTAAGTTTCTTTCTAGCCTCTTTGAGAAGTCATTGTTCATTATGGTTGTGTTACTTTGCCTTATCCTATATGCGCGCAGGAGGCATTTATTGTATTGTTGGAGGACCTTTAGACCTCATCTAGCTTCATGTAGAATTATTAAATTGTTACAGTTGTTATTTGGCCTTGTCTGATTCGCTTGGGAGTATTGCTTTGGTATACTGCACCAGCATTGCGACTATCAGTCGGAGAGGGGTGAAGGAGAAATTATATTTCCCCGGAGGGTCACTTACCTGACGGGGAGATGTCGATGTCGTTCTCCGAACCCCTCGAAGACTGATATGAGCAATACTGGTCGCCAGGCCATTGGACGATATCTTTTCTTCCCCTCCCTTGTACTGCCAATCGACATGGCCTCCCACACCACAACTCAGAAGCACAGCGTATGCGCATCTTTTCTTTTATATTGTGCTATCCAGGCTGCGGCCGCGCGACATATGCACCAGTATTGCTCATATCAGTCTGCGAGGGGTTCGGAGAACCAAATCTCCCCGTCAGGTAAGTGACCCTCCGGGGAAAAGACCACCCAAATAACCGATTTTTCGACGGAAAATTCATCCCAGAGGTGAAAACTATTCACTGGACGTTTTTTAAAGGTAAATATGTTCGAGCAAAATCAAAACAAGCGAATATTTTGAGGGAAAACACAATTCTGTGAGATCGTAAGAACACGTGGTGAAGACACGCAATTTACGCTTTGAAAATAATCTTACCTTTTCAGTGATTTTAACGCTTGAAATTCCATTAAATGCATCACAATCCTTTTCTTTATCCTTTCCGAAGCCTGTAGTGTAATTGTTTGGCAAAAAAACGCTATTAAAACCGCTCGGCGATCGCTTGAAAAGTTGAAAATTTTGCCTTCACTCACAGGCAGCCCAAGCTCGGTGTACGATTTATAGAATTTGTATGGGAAAATTAACTTTAAGCTTATAAATGCTAAAATAAGCTGTAAATGTAGAATTAAAGTTCGCTTACCTCTACGTACAGTTGCCCTCGTCTTTTCTGTGCAATCGGAGGGCAAACTGTGTCCGTTTTAGCCGGGTTTGTGACTTTCGAGTTTTTACGATGTCTTTAGTTGTCATTTTCCATCATAAGCGGCAGGTACTTTTTTGCAGGTTGCAGGTTGAAATTTCATTATAAGTGGAAAACCGCTGGCACTAAAAAGAAAGGCAAAGCGATAGACTTGCCGTGACCGTTACATGAATAGCTAACCTTAGGCCTAATTAGGCCTAAAGAAAAGTTTTTAGGCCTAAGGTTAGCTATTCATGCAACAGTCACGGCAAGTCTATCGCTTTACCTTTCTTTTTAGTGCCAGCGGTTTTCCACTTATAATGAAATTTCAACCTGCAACCTGCAAAAAATACCTGCCGCCTCATAAGGAGAAGAAAGGCTGGTGACTCGCGGCGATCTTGTCCCACGAATTGCTCTCGCATCACAAAGCAATGGTCTGAATCGCCATAAAAACACCACAGCCTTAGTGGGAGGCGCGGTGGCCTCATGGTTAGTGTGCTCGACACCGGATCGAGTGGTCTGGGTTCGGGGCCTGGCCGGGGACATTGTGCTGTGCTCTTGGGCAAGACACTTTACTCTCACGGTTCTCTCTCCACCCAGGTGTATAAGGCCAAGTGTTTCAAATTGTCCAATGAGAGTGCAGAATGTAATACGATCGCCATCAAGCTATGACGGCCGTAGCCACAGATCCAGCTGAACGCATGGGAAGATTGTAGAAAGCCGAACATTATTTGGAATTTATCCGCCAAAAATCGTTGTGTGGTCCCGGAGTGGAGTTGATGTGATAGGAAATTTATCTGGCTGTGGTGTTTTTACGGCGATTCGGACCGTTGCTTTGTGATGCGAGAGCAATTTGTGGGATGAGGTCGCCTCGAGTCACCAGCCTTTCTTCTCTTTATGAGGGGAAATGACAACTAACGACATCGTAAAAATTCGAAGGACACAAACCCGGCTAAAATGGACACAGTTTGCCCTCAGATTGTACAGAAAAGACGAGGACAACTCTACGTAGAGGTAAGCGAACTTTATTTCTACATTTACAGCTTATTTTAGCATTTATAAGCTCAAAGTTAATTTTCCCATACAAATTCGATAAATCGTATACCGAGCTTAGCTTGGGCTGTCTGTGCTCCGCTCAGGGTCAAATTGCCTGAATCGCAATATCCGTTATGTAGTCGTCATGAAAGCTAGAAAGCCGAGATTTACAGGGAAACTGGGACTATTTCTCCCCAGTAAACACGCCAAATTTCAGCGCGATCGATGAAAATGGCGGCTTTCTACGAATCCTACACGAATGATTCATGAGTGTGCGATTTCCATAGAGGGCTAGGGAAAAGAGTTTTAATAATATTTCAAAATAATCCCCGGCACTCTATGGTTGGTTAAGAAAACATGATCAGCAATTGCAGATTCGTGACAATTTGTAGTTAGGGCTTTAAAATGTTCTATTTTTCTGTCACGTAATCGGCGTTTCGTTTTCCCTATGCAGAAATCATTGCAATCCCAGCAGTTTGCTCTGTACACCACTTTTGACTTGAAGGAAGGAGCTAGTTTATCTTTGTAAGGGAAAAAAGACTTGATTCTTCGGGTGTTCTGAAAAACTATTGTGACGTTGAAAATACCATAGAATTTGTTTATACAAGACCTCAGCTGTTTTGTGAGGTGTTTTCTTATCGTTCTGATAAGAACTTCTTTTTTCTTAACTGATTGTACAGGATCTTTTGGCTTATTTTGATGTTTCTCAATGACATCATTCATATGATATTTAACAGTTCCCATAGGGTAGCCATTAAGTAACAAAATCCTCTTGAAGTCATCTAGGGCAGACTGTAACAATCGGGGTGACGAACAAATTCTAATGCAGCGATAAGCCAAAGTGCGGACTAGGTTTTATTTTGTATTTAAGCGGAGTAAAAGAGTCCCACTTGGTGTAAAGACCGGTGAATGTCTTCTTTCGATAGATTGATGTTGAGAAGGAGCTGTCACGATTGCGTTTCATAAGGATAAGGAATGGAATTTCATCGTTTTGTTCAAACTCAATTGTGAATTTAATGTTGTCGTGTCTCCCATTTAGGTAACGTAAAAAACTCAAAGCATCATTTTTGTTCTTGAAAAGAGTAAAGGTATCGTCCACGTACCGGAACCAAATAGTAGGCTGATTGGTGTTCTTCATCACCCATTTTTCTTCAAAATCACACATGATGAAAATGTTCGCCAAAACAGGACCAAGTGGAGAGCCCATTGCGACGCCATCAATCTGGTCATAGTACTGAACATTAAAAACAAAATGACTCTTCTTTGTTGCAAACGAGAGTAAATTCTTTAGGACCAATCGGGGTAATCTAGGTGGATTTGCGAGGGCATACAGCTTATCAAGGCAAATTTCAATAGTCTCATCCAGTGGGACATTAGCAAATAGTGCATTACTAGAAATTCGAGTCATATTGCGTCACGAATACCGCATGTCAATCAAACGGAACAGAAAAAATGGCTGCCCGATGTTGTAAAGAAATGTATGGGATCTAAAATAAAATATCAATTTTTGGCAGTTCAAATAAATTAAATTTGATGTGCCGACCTTTCCCTGATAAATAATATGCAACTACACTACGAAGCGAAGGTTTTTTTACCATTTCGTTCATTGTTTGAGCCGTCAAATAGCGCCAAAATAACAAGGATTTACGCTGGTACTTGCCTTCTAATTTGATCAAAATACCTTGACTTACCTTGACTTCCAAGCTTTGAGCTGTGCGTGTCTTTGATGCTTCCATAAGTGCCGACCCCTCAAACGTTTCTTCAAAATACGATCTTTTTAAATACCTTAAATAAAACGTTCCACGATAAAACAGAATGCCGCCCATCAGCACCGAAAAGGACGCTGTTTCACGAACGGATGTAGCCTTCATCTGGTCGCACGAATCGAATGTCCCGCAGGATGTGAAAAAACGGGAAAAACAATCATTTTCCATAGCTTTCTTCGCACAAAAAAGCTGGCATGTTTATGTCAGCTCAGCAGCCTAGCATTTTTACACTTTCTATCGCTGTTTCAAATATCTGCAGACTTCAAAATGCGAAAAATCGCGCCAAATTACGTGTTTTTCACATCCTGAGCCCAGAGGAATACCGCTAAAAATGTCTTATGTTTTGCTCAATTTCGAAAAAGGAAGCCCTAGGCTGTAAGCTAAAAGTCACTGAATCCCCTCTGTCTTATATAAACCAGCAGCGCCGTCTAGAATCTGAAATAGCTTTGTCAATATACATGCCATATCCAATTCTGATGAAATGGCATGAGCTTGTTGGAATGAAAGACGATAGAGAAAATGAGTTTAACTACATTAACCTTCTTAATTTTCGGATTCCTGGTCGATAGTTTAAATTAAGACGTGAAGTTGCTACATGTTGCTACATGTTGTTTTCGCAATTTGACGCCAGTGAGTATGCTTCTTTGGTTTCAAGGGTAACCGCAGACACAAATCATCGCGTGAACGAAATGTCACGAATTTCTGGTAATGGAACTGACATCAAAGGAACACATGAATTCGCCGTTGTGGGTACACTGTTTGGCCCATTCTGCAAAACTGAAATTGAAAAACAGTTTGTGGAGATAGGTTGGAGGACGCTTACAAGGTAAGAGGCAAGATTGTAGTTGTAGGTGTTCGTGGAAGAAAGAATTGGACGAAAGGGACACCCAGTTTTGTGAATCTCTGGTAGACCATAAAGAACTCCATGTGTGGAACCATTGGGTAGGACCTTTTGAAAGGTGTAGTCGTCAATCATGTGATCTCTTTTTAGTTGTCGAAGGTAACAAATTAAACTTTGTTCTCTGGACTTTGTCGGGTTTTCTGTCAGTTTTTTTAATTTTGTCTCATCGGAGATCAACTGTTTCATCTTGGTCAAGTAATCATGTTTATTTACAATCACAACGCCATTTCCTTTATCCAGTTTCGTGATGATGATAGAGTCGTCTTTGCGAAGATTTTTGAGGGCTTCCCATTCTTCTTTGCTGAGTATATGTTTCTACTTAGAGAAGTCATATGAATAAATGTAGTTGTAAGAAATGTGTTTTAATTGACACTTTAACCTATCCTCGTTTTCAAGGAGTCAAGAGTGGGTCCGTGTCATTTTAAGTCGCGAAAGAGCAGTTCGAAAGTGCTTTTGACCTCATATTTGTCAACATTTTTTGGTTGTAGACGGAAACGTAAACCTCTTGCAAGAACACTTTTCTCTGTTTCCGTTAACACACGATGCGAATAATTGAAAATGATTGAGTCATTGTCCAAGTTTGAGAGCTGTGCTATTCCTTTCTTCTGTTTTAGAACATTGAACTTTTTGTCCAATTTCTTAGACAGGCGATCTTTCAATTTTGACGATGATGCCTCAATGGTAGAGCGAGTGTGGTTCAGGTCAAGAGGTGACAAGGTTCCCTGAAGTCGGCAACGTGCTGTTTCATAGGACTCCTTGTACTTGAGTCGAAGTGATTTCTTTTCGCGAAGTTCGTAATTTAACAAATCTTCCTTGAAACGGCGGCAAGCTCGTGTTTCCTGAAAATCTTGTCTGCTTAACTTGAAATCCAGAAACTTTGGATAAATGTGGAATAGTCTGCATTTCTGTAGGAAAGTAATATCGAGTGCCACTTTGTTATACCGGGAGATATCTTTTTCATATCTTCGTACCGTTTTCAACGTTTCATGGCCATACCGCTCATGGATGGTCTCATAAAAATTCTTTGACTTGGGCCATTTTAGTTTCAATAGGAATAAAACGCAAACAGCGGTTACAAACATTTGCTTGAAATGCACAACTTTTAGTCTTTTTTCCCTTACAAAGATAAACTAGCTCCTTCCTTCAGGTCAAAAGTAGTGTACAGAGCAAACTGCTGGGATTGCAATGATTTCTACATAGGGAAAACGAAACGCCGATTACGTGACAGAAAAACAAAACATTTTAAAGCCCTAACTACAAATTGTCACGAATCTGCAATTGCTTATCATGTTTTCTTAACCAGCCATAGAATTACGTGGGATCATTTTGAAATATTAGCAACTGGTCGATCAGACATGCATTGCAAAATTAAAGAGAGTTTTAATAATTAACTAATAAGGCCCGGTTCAAATAAACGTCGAACTTTTCATGAGCAGAACTTAATACCTGTTTGGGTCGACCCAAATGATTAGGTTCGACGGTTCATTCAGACGTCGAACTTAATTCGTCGTAGTTAATTTACGAGCTCTACAATAGCCAGCGGTCAGTCAGTTGTTAAATACCCAAACAAACATGACGGAGGTTCCAGAAGGTTGTGATTTGCGAGGTGATTTGCGACGAAGAGCTTTTATTTTTCGTGCCATCCGGGAGGGGAGGAAACGGAGAAAAATGCTACGAAGTTTCTTGCATGGGAGTAACAGCAGAATACCCTGCCATTTTGAAGCTGCACCTCTGAAAAGGCTGGATACGCGGATACGCAGTCGAAAGTACCACCCCTCCCCAAGTAAACTTCTAAGTAGTATGTTGTGAAGTGGATACGCGGATACGCGGATACGCAGATACGCAGTGGAAAATACCACTCCTCCCCAAGTAAACTTCTTGGTATATTGTAAAGTGGATACGCGGATACGCGGATACGCGGATACGCAGTGGAAAATACCACTCCTCCCCAAGGAAACTTCTAGGTATATTGTGAAGTGAAAACGCGGATACGCGGATACGCAGTCGAAAATACCACTCCTCCCCAAGTAAACTTCTAGGTATATTGTGAAGTGGATACTCGGATACGCGGATACGCAGTCGAAAATACCACCCCTCCCCAAGTAAACTTCTAAGTATATTGTGAAGTGGATACGCGGATACGCGGATACGCAGTCGAAAATACCACTCCTCCCTAAGTAAATTTCTAAGTATATTGTGAAGTGGATACTCGGATACGCGGATACGCAGTCGAAAGTACCACCCCTCCCCAAGTAAACTTCTAAGTAGTATGCTGTGAAGTGGATACGCGGATACGCAGTCGAAAATACCACCCCTCCCCAAGTAAACTTCTAAGTATATTGTAAAGTGGATACGCGGATACGCGGATACGCGGATACGCAGTCGAAAATACCACTCCTCCCCAAGTAAACTTCTAAGTATATTGTGAAGTGGATACGCGGATACGCGGATACGCAGTGGAAAATACCACTCCTCCCCAAGGAAACTTCTAGGTATATTGTGAAGTGAAAACGCGGATACGCGGATACGCAGTCGAAAATACCACTCCTCCCCAAGTAAACTTCTAGGTATATTGTGAAGTGGATACTCGGATACGCGGATACGCGGATACGCAGTCGAAAATACCACCCCTCCCCAAGTAAACTTCTAAGTATATTGTGAAGTGGATACGCGGATACGCGGATACGCAGTCGAAAATACCACTCCTCCCTAAGTAAATTTCTAAGTATATTGTGAAGTGGATACTCGGATACGCGGATACGCAGTCGAAAGTACCACCCCTCCCCAAGTAAACTTCTAAGTAGTATGTTGTGAAGTGGATACGCGGATACGCGGATACGCAGTGGAAAATACCACTCCTCCCCAAGGAAACTTCTAGGTATATTGTGAAGTGAAAACGCGGATACGCGGATACGCAGTCGAAAATACCACTCCTCCCCAAGTAAACTTCTAGGTATATTGTGAAGTGGATACTCGGATACGCGGATACGCGGATACGCAGTCGAAAATACCACCCCTCCCCAAGTAAACTTCTAAGTATATTGTGAAGTGGATACGCGGATACGCGGATACGCAGTCGAAAATACCACTCCTCCCTAAGTAAATTTCTAAGTATATTGTGAAGTGGATACTCGGATACGCGGATACGCAGTCGAAAGTACCACCCCTCCCCAAGTAAACTTCTAAGTAGTATGTTGTGAAGTGGATACGCGGATACGCAGTCGAAAATACCACCCCTCCCCAAGTAAACTTCTAAATATATTGTGAGAACCAAACCATAAAATTTCGCGAGAGTGCTTAGGCCTAATCACTGAATGAGCGCTTAGGCTTAATCAGTAAACGAGTGCTTTCTTCTTCACACGACCTCGTGAAAAAGTGTAGTTAACCGAACCGTAAAATGAAAGCTAAAATTCTACGAGAGTGCATAGGCCTAATCACTGAAGCGAGTGTTTACTAGGCTTAATCAGTAAACGAATGCTTTCTTCTTCACACGATCTCGTCAAAAGTGCAGTTAACCGAACCGCAAAATGAAAGCTAAAATTTTACGAGAGTGCTTAGGCCTAATCACTGAAACGAGCGCTTAGGCTTAATCAGTGAACGAGTGCTCTCTTCTTCACAGGATCTCGTGAAAAATTGTACTTAACCGAAGCGTAAAATGAAAGCTAAAATTCTACGAGAGTGCATAGGCCTAATCACTGAAGCGAGTGTTTACTAGGCTTAATCAGTAAACGAATGCTTTCTTCTTCACACGATCTCGTCAAAAGTGCAGTTAACCGAACCGCAAAATGAAAGCTAAAATTTTACGAGAGTGCTTAGGCCTAATCACTGAAACGAGCGCTTAGGCTTAATCAGTGAACGAGTGCTTTCTTCTTCACAGGATCTCGTGAAAAATTGCAGTTAACCGAAGCGTAAAATGAAAGCTAAAATTCTACGAGATTGCTTAGGCCTAATCACTGAAACGAGCACTTAGGCTTAAAATCAGTAAACGAGTGCTTTCTTCTTCACACGATCTCGTGAAAAAGTGTAGCTAACTGAAGCGTAAAATGAAAGCTAAAATTTTACGAGAGTGCTTTGGCCTAATCACTGAAACGAGCGCTTAGGCTTAATCAGTGAACGAGTGCTTTCTTCTTCACAGAATCTCGTGGAAAAGTGTAGTTAACCGAAGCGTAAAATGAAAGCTAAAATTCTACGAGATTGCTTAGGCCAAATCACTGAAACGAGCGCTTAGGCTTAATCAGTGAACGAGTGCTTTCTTCTTCACACGATCTCGTGAAAAATTGTAGTTAACCGAAGCGTAAAATGAAAGCTTAAATTCTACGAGAGTGCTTTGGCCTAATCACTGAAACGAGCGTTTAGGCTTAATCAGTAAACGAGTGGTTTCTTCTGAACACGATATCGTGAAAAAGTGTGGTTAACCGAAGCGTAAAATGAAAGCTAAAATTCTACGAGATTGCTTAGGCCAAATCACTGAAACGAGCGCTTAGGCTTAATCAGTGAACGAGTGCTTTCTTCTTCACAGGATCTCGTGAAAAATTGTAGTTAACCGAGGCGTAAAATGAAAGCTAAAATTCTACGAGAGTGCTTTGGCCTAATCACTGAAACGAGCGTTTAGGCTTAATCAGTAAAGGAGTGGTTTCATCTGAACACGATATCGTAAAAAAGTGTGGTTAACCGAAGCGTAAAATGAAAGCTAAAATTCTACGAGATTGCTTAGGCCAAATCACTGAAACGAGCGCTTAGGCTTAATCAGTGAACGAGTGCTTTCTTCTTCACACGATCTCGTGAAAAATTGTAGTTAACCGAAGCGTAAAGTAAAAGCTAAAATTCTACGAGATTGCTTAGGCCTAATCACTGAAACGAGCGCTTAGGCTTAATCAGTAAACGAGTGCTTTCTTCTTCACACGATCTCGTGAAAAAGTGTAGTTAACTGAATCGTAAAATGAAAGCTAAAATTCTACGAGATTGCTTAGGCCTAATCACTGAAACGAGCGCTTAGGCTTAATCAGTGAACGAGTGCTTTCTTGTTCACAGGATCTCGTGAAAAATTGTAGTTAACCGAAGCGTAAAATGAAAGCTAAAATTCTACGAGAGTGCTTTGGCCTAATCACTGAAACGAGCGTTTAGGCTTAATCAGAAAACGAGTGGTTTCTTCTGAACACGATGTCGTGAAAAAGTGTAGTTAACCGAAGCGTAAAATGAAAGCTAAAATTCTACGAGAGAGCTTAGGCCCCCGGCTTAGGCCTAATCACTGAAACAATACTGCGTATCCGCGTATCCAGCCTTTACAGTGGTGTAGCTTCAAAATGGCAGGGTATTCTGCAGTTAAGCCCATGCATGCGCATGTTGTCATCACAAGAAGGCAATTAATGATGAATATATGTGTTATCGGCCTCACGAAAAAGTGCAACACCAGTCAACAATCGTTCGTTTAGGAGGCTCCCGAGAAATATGTGATGGTTTAACCCAGTTTGGCGAACGTATTCCGATGAACGATTCAAGAAAACGTTTAGGATCTCACGTGCAACATTCCAGTTTATACTGCAACGAATCAGACATGTTCTAGATAGAGATACTGTGACTGAAGAGCCGATATCCCCAGAATTCAGGTTGGCCATCCCTCTGTATCGTTTATCAAGGGGAGATTACTATTATACGATAGCGGAAATGACAGGACTGGGGGTGTCAACCGTGTGTACGATCGTCAATGAAGTCACACGAGCAATTGTGGACAACTTGTGGGACGAATGTGTTGGCCAGCAACTGCCAAAGAGTGAGGAACAATTTAAGGAGAAGATAGTTGATATGGAGGAACAGTGGCAATTTTGTTGTTGTTGGGCTGCAGTTGATGGATGCCATTTACCTATCAAATGCCCGCCTGGGAATTTTTCTTGTAAGGAATACTACAACTTCAAAAACTTCTATTCAATAGTGTTTATGGCAATGGTGGACTCCAACTTTACATTTGTTTGGGGAACTTGTGGTTTTCCAGGCAATTCTCATGACGCTGTAATATTTCAATCAACAAAGCTGTACTCTGATATAAAAGAAGGCACCTTTATTCCTCAGATAAGTAAGGATGTCAATGGAGTACAAGTACCTCCAGCTGCACTTGGATATTCTGCTTTTCCTTTATCCTCTTGGCTTATGAAGCCATACACAAATGCAGTCCCAACACCAAAACAGTACAACTTTAATTACAGACTGAGTCGGGCAAGGATGGTCACTGAAGGGGCCTTTGGGCAACTCAAAGGTAGATGGCACATACTGCTGAGGAAATGTGAAAGTAGCACAAGTGAACTGAAAATAGCAGCCCTTGCATGTTTAGTACTTCACAACATTTGTATTGATCTTGGAGATACATTGCCAAGAAAATTGGACTTGACAATTGACCCGGTCACCAATCAGAGACGCAGTAGGGCGAAGGTAAGGGAACTGCTTCAAATGAGGGAATGTGAGAAGATCAAAGACACTTGCTATCAAGGTTTACTTGTTCGAGATGCTCTTGCTGAGACATTTTGGTTAGAGAAAGAAACTGGTATCATCAAGTCAGCAGACCTAAACTGTGTTTTAAGTTTATTCATCTATCATACAGTAATTCTACCAAAGTAGATGTACCGGTAACAGTGATTACACTTCATGAAACTGATTGAAGTGTGTTGAGTTATGACATGTAGGAATCACAGAGGATGTAAGATGAGGCACAAGGATTGTCAGAAAATTTGTTTCATTATATGTAAGCTATTAATTTTGATAGGTAGGAAGACTTGTTATCATGTGAAATGATATGGATGCAACTGGGTGGCAATCAAATTTCACTCCTAGCTGTCTAAACAATTGGCTGTAAGAAATAGTTCTTGATAACCCCTTCTGTATCACAACCTTCATTTTTACCTTCTCACTTTTAAAAGTGGGCAAAGAGAATTTGTAATCAGGGCCATGAATAGAAAAAGGTGAACCAAGGCACTAGCCTCGGTAGGAAGTTTAAATTTCTGTAGTTTTGTGTGGTTCCTGTTAGTTTAGGAGACTCTCTTTTATGAATAAAATAAAAAAAGAGAGAGTTTTTTTCCCTGATATTGCATCTGAGAAAAATAATCACCATAATACAAATCACCAGACTTGTCAAATGATTTTATTATGCAACTGAAGGTTATAACACACCAATACTACCAAACTTACAGTGATTACCAGCTGCAGGGAAACGTAAAGCTGTAAAAACTGACATAACGTTTCCTTTCTTGGCCCTTGGACTACAAGGCCCATCTATTTCTTAGTAATACTAATTTCAACTACACAATTTGTTTGGTCACTTTTCATTTTAACAATAATAAACATTTACATGGTTCATTTTGAAGTTTTGGTTAAGTGTTTCAATCAAAAGAACCTTTATGAGCATAGAAATTCCGCTGCTGGAAGTCAGAATTCAGTACAACATAATTTTTGTCATTCCTTTCAGAAATCCTC
>NC_090885.1:59764979-59767479 GCF_036669925.1 Montipora capricornis
CTGCGCATGCGCCATCCTCTTAGTTTTTCCGAAGATGAGAAATGTAACAATAGACTACACTTCGGAGCCAATTGGCATACAAAGAGTACCAAACTCCGGACTCTGCAGACAGTACGATGATTTGCCGATAGTTCGCGAGGGCGAACGAAATGCTCGGGTGCCTCGTGTTCGCTAGCCTCCTTCGCAGCCGTTTTTAGTGTTCGCAGATCATCTGTGACGAATAAAGTTCTGTGAGTTGAGGTAAGTTTTTAATTCTTACAACAGTTACTTCTCGCACTTTCGTGTTTTGTTTCCAACCTACCAACTGAGGCACGGTTTACGCTTTTAAGAATGGCTATCTGTAAGAATCGATGATCGTCCGTCAACGACCATTTTGGCGGATAGCTGATATTTTGCCCAAAGATACCCTTTAGTGAACTATTTTCAAAAACCACATTTAAAAGTTCCAGCAATTCTTATATTTTGAGAAATTTGCGAAATTTTGAAAACGCGGTTAAAGTGCGATCTCTGTTTGAGAAATTCCCCAAAATTTGCTGTAAGAACCAAGCAACGGTGAAGTCTTAATTGAAATGAATTCAATTGGCACCGAAGGCCGCATAACATGGCGGCGGAAAATGGATATTTGACGCGATAAAAATGTACCTGGTACCTCATTGTTATTTTTTTTTACTTCATATTCTTCAAATACTGCTATTATTCATTTTCTGTGTTAAGTCTTATGCTCGAACTCGGAACGCTTCCCTCCGAAATTATCAGAAATGTTTGTAACCTGATGAGCGAGCTAAATGACGCGAAATTTGAACGCAAACTGATGCTTATTAGTCATGCCGAATCGTCGAACTGACTAATTTTCGGCTTGTCGTTTGGAAAAATTTAAAAAATGCGAAGTTAACCTTTAGAAGTATTAAAAGTGACTGAAAATCGTATTCGAGGGCAAAAATCCGCAAGTGAACTATATATTACTCAATTCAAACAGTTTCATTTAAGGCTAAACTGCAGAATACCCCGCCACTTATTTGCATTTCATTGAATAAGAATAGGCTCTATTGTATCATAGTTAATAGAGGGGAATGGTTAGGAAGCTCGACAAACATCAAAGGAGCAAACAAAGATGCCAAGATTTAGGTTGGAAAGTCCACGACCGTGCACAATCTTTTGCTTTGCGCTCATACACTATGAATGAATTACGTAACCAACACGTGTCTATTGGTTAGTTCCTCAGTACGGAGTAAACAACTATTGTGTTTTGTGCACGGTCAAGGCCAGAAAAGAGAACAAAAACCTTCAACAAATAAAGTTGTCGGGTTTCATAACCATTCCCCTAGGGCTATTAACTATGATTGTATTAAGTCTCGTTCTTCAAAAGATGCCGTATAGGGGAAACAATAGTGGTTAGCTGTGGCGGGGTATTCTGCAGTCGCTCCGTATTAAAAGTGACTGAAAATCGTATTCGAGGGCAAAAATCCGCAAGTGAACTATATATTACTCAATTCAAACAGTTTCATTTAAGGCTAAACTGCAGAATACCCCGCCACTTATTTGCATTTCATTGAATAAGAATAGGCTCTATTGTATCATAGTTAATAGAGGGGAATGGTTAGGAAGCTCGACAAACATCAAAGGAGCAAACAAAGATGCCAAGATTTAGGTTGGAAAGTCCACGACCGTGCACAATCTTTTGCTTTGCGCTCATACACTATGAATGAATTACGTAACCAACACGTGTCTATTGGTTAGTTCCTCAGTACGGAGTAAACAGCTATTGTGTTTTGTGCACGGTCAAGGCCAGAAAAGAGAACAAAAACCTTCAACAAATAAAGTTGTCGGGTTTCATAACCATTCCCCTAGGGCTATTAACTATGATTGTATTAAGTCTCGTTCTTCAAAAGATGCCGTATAGGGGAAACAATAGTGATTAGCTGTGGCGGGGTATTCTGCAGTCGCTCCGTATTAAAAGTGACTGAAAATCGTATTTGAGGGCAAAAATCCGCAAGTGAACTATATATTACTAAATTCAAACAGTTTAAGGCTAAACTGCAGAATACCCCGCCACTTATTTGCATTTCATTGAATAAGAATACGCTGTATTGTATTAAGTCGCGTTCTTCAAAAGATGCCGCATAGGGGAAACAATAGTGGTTAGCTGTGGCGGGGTATTCTGCAGTTGCTCCATGTTCAGGTTTCTGTCAAAGGAGATTGTGATTCACACGACAAGTTAATATTTTAGGTGCAAGAAATGTGCTCCACTGTAATGCGAAAGGTATCGAGACTTATTTTTGTAATTGTTTACATTACAAAACGCACGCAGTGTCAGTTTTATTAAAATGCATGTACGACTTGGTGAACCGTTTCATTTCAAGAGTTTTGAAGCAAGCAACCGTGGACAATTTTCCTGTCGGTGTACGTTGGATCAGTGGCTTGATCTGATCAGCGTTATTTCAAGTTGAGAAACTAAATATTTTAAGCAAGAGCCGATACAACGTAGATTTGATTTGATTTT
>NC_090885.1:59772479-59794979 GCF_036669925.1 Montipora capricornis
TGCGCTGAGCACGCACAATTCGGAAACTACTGCCGCTGATCCACCGTACTGCAGCTACTCAAAATCATCGCCACCGAAAAAAAAAAGAATCGAGAGAGCTCACAGATTATAAAGCGCCCAGGCCCCACGCGGTCTATCAAGAATAATGTTGCTGCTTCGCTAAGGCTTCGCAGCAATAATCTAACTGAAGTGCTGAAATATAGTGTCTTCCATCTAGATGTCCAATGTTCACAGTAGTTCCCTGTTGTCCGCTTATAGGACTGATACCAGTTACTGGTGCCCACCCCTCAATGGATTCATTTATACGCAAACTGCTCCCACAATAAGTGCATCACACCATGTATGTTGCTGTGACAACAAACGCACAATTGCTCTGTAATGGTCCAATAAATTTTTGACAGTTGTTTCTGATGGATTCAACTCCAGCAGCATGCACATTCATGTGATAGGATCATTGTATAACTGGTGGGCAACAGAAGAAAAGAAGCATAAACCATCTGAGGTACATTCTAGTGCCTTCAATCCTTTTTGAGCTAATCGAGCCCGGCTGCAACAGTGCTAGAGAAGGATTTCTCAGTATTGTATGTGCTGTATGTGTACTCGTTCCATGAGCAACAGGACCTGGGTTCGATTCAATGTCTCCTGATAACAATAGCTTTTCTCTTGATAGACAATAATTCTCATTTTTTTGGTTCAATTTTGTCGAATGCGTAGTAGCAGATTGATCTTGAATACACAATAGAACTGACAAGTCTTTTTTGTGTTTAGTAGTCCTGCGGATAATAAGATAAAAATGACGATTAGAATCTCCTACTTTCGAAGATTGTTACGTCTGAGTTGCGGTCTAGGTATAGAGATATAATATTTTCCAAAGGCAAGAGATAAACACTTTCTCAACCCAGACGAGCTCGGTACGTCCTTATTTAAATACTGCACCATACACTTTCTAATTACCTTGTCTTTCTGAAACAAGCTCGACGTTTTCTTGTAAGGAATTAATTCTGGAAGGTTCTCTGTCCCAGGGAGGAGATTGGTACGGATTTCTCATCAGTTTTCGTTTCATAATCAGTGACCGAGTCTTTCGACAGTTCTTCATTATGGTTCACCACACAAGTACTAGTGTCTGGAAGCATGGATTGCTTGGTGGCCTCACTGTTTTTCATGTCACGGATGTTGTTCAAGTTCTATTCATGTGGCTTTGATGACTCATAGCTTGCAAAACTTCGTGATAGCTTTGAAAAACATTGGTATACTTTGAAAGCTTCGATGTTACTCTCCAAATGGAATTTATTTATCCCCCGTGAGCTTAGGGGATGAACAGGCACTGTCTTCTCACCATGTGTCAGACTGTCGATTCCATTTCTACATGTATTAAAGTCTTCGCGTTGGTCAGTGAAAGGCGGTACACAATTAATTGCACCAATCTGTACTTGTTCTGAATATTTTACTTCACCTTCGAAGAAAGCCATTTCTTTAATTCTTCCGTTTCTTGCTTCTAAATGCAGCGGAAGGTACTCAAACACTTAAATATAAAAGCGACATACAGCAATGGCGGCGCACAACCTCGCGAACAGGAAGTCACAGCTTTCTACGGTGTGTTGTGATTATCCATCCTGATTGGCTTATTAGATCGGACTTCCGGTTACGCAGGAGTGACACGTTTGCATAAAGAACCTCACCAAAACTCGTGGATATATCCACGAGTAAAAAATGGCGAAGGTGGGAGTATTCAGTCTGCAACCTTTTTTTTACTTGCAGGTTATACGTATCTTTTCAATTACGTTTACTTGCAGATTTTTATCAGTTTTAGTTGTGGTTCTTGCCAGTGCATTTCTCCTCTACTCTCGACAGATGTTAGCAGGTATTAGAAGTGTCGTAGATTATTACAACGAATTGCGCGTTTCAAACCATCCACTGACCACCTTCCTTGGTAGTCTATTTTTATAACATACGTATGTAAGCGAGGATGCAATTTTATTCGAAAAGAAACAACAAGAACGAAACAACACTTCTCGTGCAACAGTAGAGATACGAATACACGACATGAATGGAACAAAAGAAACCTTTCGTTACTTTGCGTGACAGAAATATTTACCAGGTTTGAAGGTCAAAAGTCCAAGTTAACAACATATTGTATATGAATGCCTCCAGAAAATGAGTTCACAACGTAACGGATAACATTGTATAACATTATGGACTCAAACTTTGCGTCACTGAAATGCAAGTACGTACTGCCTTAGGTAGCTTTCTTTCGGTAGTAACCGTTCATTAAATCAATTTGTATCATCACAGGCTGCCCAGAGTCGGAAGGTAAACAATTATAAGGATTTGTATGGGAATCTCGATAGCAAACTGAAAAAAATATTTACCCGCAAAAGTTCTCAATAAAAAAGCCGTAATTTATTGTCGTGGTGAATTTCTCGCTATTTGTGTGGTTATTTGCCTGATTGAATGCGATTTAAGCGACTTCTCAAATTCCCGAGTTGTCACTCGTACCTAATAAAGGAAAGGCTGGAAAGTAATTTCTAGCTTACCTCACATCTCGCCGATAAAATCACACTTCTCCGGCATGAGTCACGCTCAAACCCCGGCGATGGCCACACGAATAAATTTACTTCTCCTTGACCAAGTTTTCATTTTGACACGGCTGGTCAACCGTTCACTTATTAGCTCTCACCGTATCGAGGCTCAAGAGAACGGTTGACCAACCGTGTAAAAATTCTACGTAGTCACTAAAACATGGAAAGACCTAAAACCATCTACAACCACCTCAAAAATATCTACAACCACCTCAAAAACATCTACAACAACTCACAAGGAATGGAATACCATCTTAGGGTTGATTTACACGATACGACTTTGTCGTATGCTACAGCGGCTTACGACAGGCCCACGACATGATTTACGATTGTTGTGTACGTCAGAAAAAATGTCGTAGCATTTTAAAACATGTTTTAAGACGCTGCGAAAATCGTAAGTCATGTCGTAGGCCTGTCGTGAGCTAGTCGCATGCGACAAAAGCGTATCGTGTAAATCGGCCCTTAAATTAAACAAGCCATGATTGTATAAAATAAGCAAGACGTCAATATGTGGTTACCATTTAGCCAAAAAAATCCGGATGGCATGATCGTGGCATAAAGGTAAGCGAATTTGTTCTTCACTGGGAAAGGGTTTGAACCTGAAGTGCATGGTAATTTGACACGATTGAGTTTCTTGTCTTCACGCACGCAATGAAATAGGAAAGGTTTTCGCCTCTAAGAGCAAATATGTTGTTTGTTTCAAAAAATTGTACGCTGGAAAAGGTGGCCTTTATGAATTCATCATCTTTTACGGTATGCGAGCTTAACTGGATTGTTTTTATGGCAATAGTAAAGCATTTTCTTGTCAAAATGAGGTCAGCGTTTTTCTGTTGTGCTAACTTAATTAAATATAAATATACATTCTGCCTCGTGAGTTTGTTATTCTCGTTAACCAGCTTCCCTGGAAAAGGATTCTGTGATATTTTCTACCTTCGTGAATTATAATATCATGTTGTGTATTGAATTTTCGAGCTTCAGGTTGAAACGTGATACGGGAGGATATTTTTAGTATTTCTCTGTAAGCAGGAAAGGGTTTCACGAAAATAAACAGGTCTGTTGGAAACGTGCTTGATTTTCAACAAATTGAGCCCCAAAATGATGGAATTACGTGGTGATAAATAACCTCGTCTTGAAAGGTAAATTTTTGACTTTGCAGAAACAATGGTCAACCTCACTCAGAGTTTGGGCGTGTTTTGAATTCGCTCATTTATTGTCAAACTTTATAACACTTGACAGGAAAAAAACCTTACGAAAACCCGGTATCTTGCCATCATCTGAGACAGATGCTTCACTGTTTGGCCGGTAAACATGCCGCGGTAACTTAATCACGGCGCCCGGTGAATTCCGGCGATGTCACTTTCGATTTTGCGATTTATTTGTGCAACCAAACAGTACAATAATAAAATTGAACGTAGAAAAAATCTCCCAAAATGTTTGTCGCTGATCGTAACTTTTTATAGTCTATATTCACGGTTCAAAACTAATGTTGTTTTCATGTCGTAAATATGTTATTCTCGAGCGACCGTCCTGGAAACTTCCTTCTGCTCTTTCTAAAAACTGTGTATCAATTTACTTTTGCATCAATATTTGTTTTTGCATAAAGCAAGCTAACAAAATCTGTACCTTGCTGAGTTAGCATTTGTTAGCGTTAATAGTAGTAGGTCCAATGCTTCTGTTCTACGAAGGGGTATGGTCACCCATCCAGATACTAACCCCGCCGGCCGGATAGGGTAAACTTTAGTAAATTTTAGTGTAACAAAGCTGCTCAGAGGGCACGCTTAAACTTGTGGTGAAAGAAGTTGTGAGGGAGCTTGACAATTATTAACATGTCAGCCCAGAAGCCAATGTTTCTCACTTCCCATTGATTTTCTTCAATCTTTCTGGGTTCAGTACTTTGCTAGTAACCACATGTCTTCTCAGGCCATTTACCCAAGACTTCTCTCATGGCACTACAATGATAGACAATACCAAAACAATATCGTGCACTGTTAGAACTACATATTACGCAAGGACAACTTGAATCTCCTGGAAGACAACACACAGCTCAGTTGACATTTTATATGGAATAAATCGCTGTGTTACGTCACTACCACACGTAAGCAATGCGTGTTAATTTTTCTAAAGAGAACAGGAATTTCTTCTTTCTGACAAATGATTAATTAATAGGGCGGTAGCCAGGCTTTTAACCTCAGAAAAGGATCTGTTTCGTCGTACGAACGTGTGAGGACCTGTCAGCCAAAGGGCCTCTGCTGGTATGACTTCTGGGTGACCCCTTAAATGGTCTTAATGACCCCCCAACTTGAAAAAAATTGTCTGGAACGGTGCACGTACCACAGGCAACCCAGTGTACCCTCACAAAACAGGGTCTAGTTTTGTGTCAAGTTTGGTGCCAGTTGAATTCATTTTAAAACTTCGCCGTTGCTTGGTTGTCACAGCAAATTTTGGGCAATTTGTTGATAAACAGAAAACTGCATTTTAACCGCGTTTCTAAATTTTCGCAAATTTCTCAAAAAATAAGAATCGCTGGAACTATTAAATGTGGTGTTTGAAAATAGTTCTATCTCATAAACCGTAACCTCTAGTCTGCCGGGAGTGACGTCACAATCATTGAACCGTAACTGCTTGAAGGGAGTTGACGTGTTTTTAATCGATTCGTGTTCTGTCAAAAATTTTGCTTTTTTTCCGCTGTCTCAGTTAAGTGTTTTTTTCTCCTTTTTCCCTTTACGTTTCTTTGCTGTAGGTGAATCGAGTTTTGTACGAGTTACTTGTTTCTTTTTAGTCTAGAATTACCTTGTTATGGCGTTCTTTGATTTTCGGAATTTATGTCCAAGAAAGCAGATAAATTGCAGAAAATTTTAGTTTTGCATCCAAAAATTCGTAATCAACGCTAAAATGACCAAATTTTGCCTGGAAAGCATATTTTACTGTTATTTTTCTTAAATTTTTTCGTTCAACTTTCGCTTTTATAAAATGTTTCAGTTGTCTGTAAATAAGTTATATGCTGTTGGAAAGCTTATTTTCTTAGCTTTAAAATGATGTATATTTTTTTCCCCCTAACTTTAAATATTTTTTGAGAAAAAAAAAAAAAACATTTTTTGGCGATGGCTGATTTACCGCGGTTTTCTCGCGGTTGGGAAAGTAGGAAAAAGAGTTAGGCCGGTAGCCAGGCTTTTAAACTCAGAAAAGGATCTGTTTTGTCGTACGAACGTGTGAGGACCTGTGAGCCAAAGGGCCTCTGCTGGTATGACTTCTGGGTGACCCCTTAATAACTTCTTACTAACCGAGCGCGAGGGCCGTACTGCCAGGGAAATATTGACCCGAGGTCGTGGCAGTACGGACCGAGCGCAGCGAGGTCCGTACAAAAACGACCCAGGGCCAATATTCCCCAGTACGGCTCGAGCTAGCTCGGTTAGTAAGTAGTTTATTATATGGTTTTTTAATTACCTTTTGCTTTGTTTTTGCAAGCCCGTATCGGCCCGCGGGCTAGTCACAATTAGCCAATCAGAGCGCCCGTTATATCGGCTACAAACCCCAACTTGAAAAAAATTGCCTGGAGTTTGAGTTTGAGTTTGTAAGATACGCATGAAAGGTGAAGTGAACTATATAATAGTCACGTTTATGGAAAATTCACCTAGAATGACCCCGTGTAGGCATTCACGTTAGTACCACGTGACGTCTGTTCGCCAGCTTGAACCGTACGAATTCCATTGTACGGTACATTTCAAAGGAGAAGTGATCATCATCTATTTTTATAGTCACATTTATCACAAGTTCACCTAGAACAAGAAGATCTTTCAGATCTTAAAACCGCGCTTTGAAAATTTATCTGTTTTCTTACCACTATAATCGCAACGTAGTACACATTCCAAAGCAGTCTTTGTTGACTCACTATGACTATAGACACAAAATCACCTGATCAATCTGTAGCACAACAACGACTGCACACGAACTTATTGCACTATCACTTATAGCCGAGGTGAATTTTCCGAGGAATCTTCGATGACGAAATGGTCTTAATTAATCTGGAACTGTCATCAGGACATCTATGGGTATGAACGATACGATAATAACACTTTTAACAACTTACAGCTTTCTTCCCTAAAAGTCGCGATTAAATTTAATTGGGTTTTTACACGAGTAAAGGCCTAGCAAAGTAGTCACACGCGTCACTTAATTTAAGAATTACGTTATCCACGGCTGTCTTAACTACGGTGGTTATTTCCCTACCAATGAAACTTGAAACGTCGACATATTCCATGGATGACATAATGACCTTTTATGTATTCAATACTCGCTTCGGATCAACCGCTTAAATAACACAAAAAGGCATGATATATTTTGTACTAAATAAAGAGTGGAATATTCATAAAACTTTAAGTACATTAACGTTTTAACAGCTTTTGGCGAATACCGGTAACATCATATGTTGCGTGATTCGAAGTGCCACTGACTGTATGACCCAATAGAGATTTGGGTCTGCTCACCAACAAAACTAAATTTTATCTGTTTTCTTACCACTATAGTCGCAACGTAGTACACATTCCAAAGCTGTCCTTGTTGATTCACTGATGACTATAGAACCAAAATCACTTGATCAATCTGTAGCACAACAAACTGACAACAACGACTGCACACAAAGTTATTGCACCATTACTTATAGGACCTTATAGCCGTTGTCAAATCTCCGATTGCGCCATCATTCGTTGGAAAATTCACCTAGAATGACCTCGTGTAGGCATTCGCATTAGTAACACGTGGCGCCCGTTCGCCGGCTTGAACTGTACGAATTCCACTGTGCGGTACATTTCAAAGGAGAAGTGATCTATTTTTTTAGTCACATTTATCGCAAGTGCACCTAGAATAACGTTGTTAAGGCGTTCACCATTCATGGTGTTATCTAGTCGAGGCGCTTTACAGCCTGAAGGCCAGCCAAAGAGCGGTCTGCAATCCTCAGTTGGAGGGAGTGTATAATAATATTCATTTGGCTGTGACCTCCTAAGGCATCCATAAGAGCAACCTGGGATCTGGTTGCCATGAGGCAAACCTTGGTAGTTGAGCAGTGAGAGCTGTGGTATTCAAATCAGTGCTTAATGACAAAATGTCTGGCAAAGCCTATCAAACAGCTCAAGGTTAAGTTGCCATTTATGATCTGAATGATGCTTTCAGGACAGAGTCTGCATCTACGTTAGCAGAGCCTGCAGTAGCCTACTTTTAGCTTCTGTTAGATAATGTTCGAGGCAAGTGACTCCATTGTTGCCACTTAAAAGCCTAAAGACCAGCCAGAGAGTGGTGCAATAAAATTATGTCTGTAGGTAATCCACCAGGAACAAAGTGTGACAATAATGAAATGCCACCGCACACCAAAGAATGGCAAGGTATTCATACCAATGTGTGAACGTAGTATCTGGAATAAAATCCCTGGTTAAGCTTATTGTGTTAAGGTTTTTGATCCAGACAAGTCACATTGTTAGCCTCCATTTATAGCCAATCGGAAGTTGCAGATTCGTTGCTTTAAACTCTAGCCCCGAAGGAAGCTTTAACTTCATGCTAAGGTGGTCTGGCTTTGGCTATGACTTCTTACTATGAGTTGAATCAGAGGTTTAGGGATGCCATGAAAGTCCATTTTACAATGAAGTTGCCTGGGGTTCATCAGTTCTTCTGGTCATGCTGATGAGTTTCTGTTTGGCGGAGAAACTGCTAAGAGAGTTAGGATAATAGCAGAATTTAAAAGAACTGCAACTACGTTTGTTTTCAGTTAGTATAAGTTTATTATTATGCACAATTTCCTCAGTTAGTGCCCTGGTGCTAAGAATTTGTCACTTAAATAATGTTCATTATTAATAATTAAGGGGGTTTGCAAGTATGCATCCTCAAGGCAGACCAAGTAACCCTTATTCTGCTTGAGGTAGTTTTCCGAGGGGTAGGTGCTTCCGAGGTCGTGGTACCCAATCGGGTAATGTTACTTCCCTATCTGTCTAGCCTTTCCTGAATGTGGTCCAGCCAGACAGGCCAAGGTCCTTTCCCGAGGCAACCAACAATTTTGATATGTATGTACAGATGAGGAAGTCCACAGTTTGTTAAGCAACCAGGCACCTTAATGGTGGGACAGACTGAAAATTGCTTTTCTGAGCGGCTGAAGGTCACCTCAGATCCAGAAATCTTGGACTATGTAGAACGTTGTCACATAGAATTTACATATGATCCTTCTGAGCGACAAATTTTTAATGTTCAGTTTGTTATGTCTAGGACGTTTTCTCAAGCTAGAGGAACTTTGTGTGATCCGAGACACTCACTCACTCACTCACTCACTCACTCAGCCGGCTGCGAGACAGTCGGCCACAGCCAAAGCCCAAGTGATCAGAGATCACTGCATGAACTCGGGGAATGCTTGGCCTATTTTACCAAATTGGGCGGATGGTTCGCACAGACTGATGTTTCATTTTGAGAACTACAATGCAGCTGTTAGCTTTCGGCATTTTAAGTTGGATGCAGTCAACGCAGTCCTTATTTTTCGAACCCCGTGGGGAGCTTATTTGGCAATCTCAGTTTTAAAACTTACCTATTATTCTTGTCTCGTTGCCTTAAAGCACAGGAAATTCCTTCCGTTACCTTTAAAGAGCAGTTCTATGCATTTAAGTCCTTACTCACGAGTTTAACTTCTGTTTCCCGGGAATTTTTACCAAGGTTATGGAACATCCCCTGGCGGTCCTTAGGCATAAGGGGCTTTCAGTGAGTTTGCTTCTCTGGTAGTTGGTTTTATATTGCAGGGAAAGGATGTTCTTGGTTGCTTTCACGCTATGTGAGAGTCAGTTCAATTATCATTAAAACTGTTTTGACCCCCACAATTGCAAAGGAAATCACTTTCTTGGTTGTCACTCTAGATTCTGACTTGATGAGGGTGTAACTATCCGATAAAAAGAAAGGGAAGCTGAAACTCTTGTGTTTAGAAGCTATCAGTGAGAAGGAGTTTACTATTCGCTTTGTTGTTCAGGTTATTAGAAAGGTATTGTCTATCACTACCAGGGGTCCAATTTGGGAAATTCCATTACCGTTATTTAAGACGGGATAAATTTCTAGCCGTGGCCCATAATACAGGGGATTATGATGCCCTCGTGTTTTTATTTTGCTCAGTTAGGGCACTGAGTTACAAATGTGGGTTGAGAATGTCCCCCAGGCGTTTCGTTACATTGATCATCCACTAGTGGCTTAAATTTTTCAAACTGATGCGATTGCTAGTGGCTGGGGCATTACCTGTGCAACTAATGTCTCTTGCAGTCTCGGGAGCAGGAATCCCTGCACAGTAATTCTAATTCCCAAATGTTTGGGTAAGATAGAGGCCGACCAGGCCAAGGGCATCTTAGTGGTGCCAGCATGGACCTCTCAGGCTTAGTATACTCGAGTACTATCAATGATGGGTCAGCAGCCTTTGGTCTGGACTCCAGGCAGCCAGCTGCTGGTCCACTCGTCTGCTAGTAGCACGCATATAGTGCAAAATCATCTCAAGCTGATTGCATGGCCCATTATCTGGGTATTTCATCAGAAGTGACGCTTTTCTGAGTACGTTCCCGAGGTGTCGTTCTACTCAGAGACACTACAGCGTTTATCCTTTGAAATGGGCTGTATTCTGTAGTCAGAGAGAGTTCCCTCCACGCTCCCCGGATCTAGCCCTTGTTTTTAGAATTCTTATATAGGGAAGATATAGTTCGCGTCACCTATGGTCATTAATGTACCAACCAGAGCCTCGTTGGCGGTCGAAACGAAGGCTCTTTTGTTCCTGTGGTTGGCACATTTGAATAACAAGAGTAATCTTTGTAAACAGATAACTTCCCTATTCCGAGTTCCCCTCTATGTCATTCGGCACTGATCACTGCTACATCAGCTTTCTCTCGTATGATTAGCGCTGAGAATACCTTAGTTGGCTAACATCCAGTTGTTCGTCGTTTCTTGAACGGTGCCTTTGGGAGTAAGCCACCCTCAAATAGATTTTATGGTATTTAAGATGTGCAGCAAGGGCTGAAATTTGGGAGACTCGCACTTGCGTTAAAAGGAACTCTCGTTAATACTAGCCACGTTATTAGCGTTAGCAACAATATTTTGCTGCGACATAAAATTCTATCTCATAAAGAGTAGTAACCAAAAGTGTCTGACGTGAAGTACGAGCCTAGTCTGCCGGGAGTGACGTCACAATCATTGTTTCAAATCTTCCTCCTCATAGTGGAGGAACATTTAGACACAGAAAGTAATTCCATAAAGAGGATTAGTAACCAAGGCCTGAGAGCTCGACACAAACACAGGGAGGTAGAGGTGGGCATGTCAGACACCTTCGGTTAATACTCTTTATGAGATAGAATTCAAGTCAAACTTGAACTTACAGGTAAGTCTCGTTTAACTTTCTAATTCACTAACGGGTATCTTTGGGCAAAATATGAGCTATCCGTCAAAATGGTCGTTGACGGACGATTCTCGATTCTTACAGACAGCCATTCTTAATGATTTGACTGGTCGAATGGTCGCCGTTGTTTACTGGCGTTAATGTTACAGTTTGTAAATGTTTTGGGTCGGAAATACGCCGTTGGTTACTGGCTTAAAATTTTACAGTATGTAAATTTTTTGGATCGGAAATACGCCGTTGGTTACTGGCTTAATATTTCACATTATTATATGGCAAAGCCAGTCTTGGGCAAATCCCAGCGCTCTGATTGGTTTTTTCTCGGTCGGGATTTTGCAGTACGGATCATTTCCGTGGAAACGGTCCAAGCCGTGTATTTTTGTTTTGGAGCAAAGCCGGCAAATTCATAATTTCCAACCACAACAGCGAAAAAAAAAACTGTGAATATTGTCATTCTTCACAGTGAAACTACCGTTCCTTGTGCGTGACAGATCAAAATCACACAACTGGAACGGAAAAGGAGCGAGAGTTAAATCAAAATGCAACTTTTACGCTTAGGCAAGAAGAAACCTAAGCTCACTTTCTGAGCAACAGTTTAAATACACGAGCGTTAAAGAAAACATAGCACTCTTCTCCTTGAAAACAGCATACAGAAAGGAAAATACCGGTTTCAACCTTCTAAAGAAACACAACATCAAGCTACGCTCATATGGATCGAAAACACATTAACTCCATTGGCTAGAATTCTATAGCCAATCAGAACTTAGCAAGTTCGATCCTTCCATCGAGTACAAATAGAGACAAACACACATGGTTTTTGCAGACAAAGCTCTTCACCTTAAATCAAGCTATCGGCAACTGATGAGATCCACATGATAGGATCGAAACCGCGGTCTTGCCTGACCAAATAATATGTCAGAGAACTTCCATCTAGAGTCGGGTTATCTTAATGCCTCGACAAAGAAGCGACCTAAAGACATCGGCATCAAATATCAAAAGAGCATCCACGAGAATGAATTAACTCCAGAGGTTCAAGGAGGACAGCTACTGACCATGGCCACAAACCAAAACACGCTGACGAAGTCAGAAGAATGAGTGAAAGAATTAAAAAAAAAACAAAATGAACCCGGGCCGGGGTCAAACATTTAAGAACAGAAGATCTCTCACTTCTACCGCCGATGAATATATCAGTCGAGCCTAGAATTAAATTGGCGCAAAAGCGAGACGCCATAAGGTCACATTCACATTACTGCTGAGAAAATCAACACCAAGAAACTAAAAGCATTACTTTCGAGACCAACTATTTTCTTGGAAGAAAACGTATCACACAGCAGTATAGAGATTCAAATGTAAAGCCTCATAGGGCAAAAACCATTGCTAAATGAATACTACAGGAGCCGCCTAAAAGAGGCATCCATTCAAATATGTACTCAAGAGAGCAAAATAAGCCTTATCACGGTTTTCGACGCCATCTTGACTGGTAGGCAAAGCGGTCAGAAATTACAGTGTTTGTATGAGAATCCGATAGCAAATAACTTCTCCCAAAATTGAATTTTTCACCATTTCTGAATCGCAACGTTAAAATACTAGGTAGAAGGTTGTATTCACCAAGTTTGAAGTATGTAGCTTGGCTAGAAGACGCTCAGTTAATTTTTTGAATTTTCCACACGTTTGTCTGTAAATTTGGCTGGGTAGACAAACGTCTAGACGCAGTTCGCGGGAAAAAATTTTAAGACTAATGTATTGAAAATTAAAAAAAAAATAGCTCAGCGACTTATAGGAAAGCTACATCCTTCAAACTTGGTGAATACAATCTTCTACCTAGTATTTTAACGTCTTGATTCAGAAATTGTGAAAAATTCAATTTTGGAAGAAGTTATTTGCTATCGGATTCCCATACAAACACTGTAATTTCTGACCGCTTTGCCTACCCGTCAAGATGGCGTCGAAAACCGTGATAAGGCCTATTATGACAAAGGCAACAGAAACCAGACCACGTACAAGGGGGTCGTGTAGGCCTGTCAACTCTTTTTAACACTTCACCAAGGGTATCTACACAGTTTCTGAATTGTCTAAACCATTTAATGTTTGTTTTATTCATTTCACTAAAGGTGACTTGTCCATTTGTGTTTTAAATACATCTTTTCAAATTCTGATAAACCGTTCTACAAAGGACAATTAAACCATTCCGGTTTATTCTTAACCATTAACTAGGCTTGTATTTTTGGCGGTGACGGCTGCCCATAGATGCATCTGTTGCTTTATACATTCAATTACTGTACTAATTGAGCATGAAAGCATGAAATTTCATTTTAAGTACTATTTTGAACTTGTATAATTATTATATAAAAGGGGACAAAGGGGAGGACTCCTCTCTAGTTTGGCACACACATTAGACGTGAAGCTAGGGTCATCGGTCACTTCAACAGAGAAGATTCCTTGTTCGGTCCACACAACAAATTGACAATGTTTCAGCCCACTTACAAACATTAGTACTTTGAAGTTGATTTCAAAGCAAAACCGTCACCATTTGTGTATTACGTTTAGATCGCAATTTTATCTCGTTAGCACAGTATCTTCTTCATTTCATGGTTCAGGTTTATTTCATTATCGCCTCCTCGTTATGTAATTTAGTTAAGTTTAGTCTCTCGGATTACGGTATATTTGAGGGGGTCTGAGGAAATGATTGACTTTATATCGCTGTTGTGATCGTGATCGTGCTATCCCAAGCTTTACATATCCATCGCTGTGTTTTTTTTTTTTTTTTTTCAAGTACTTAGGAGCTTCACCAAAGTAATTCGGTTAATGTTGTTTCCATGCTTGGTTTAGCTGCTTGTTTATTTTTACTTATTAGTTTCCCGACGTATACATTATGTTAAATCGCTTCATCGCTATTCATCTATTGTATTTAGTTGCGCATTATTCTTAGTTCGGTTGCGTTTTTAATTGCCTTTTAGTTCGAACCGTAATCGTTTATCATGACAACCACATCGCTACTCTTCTACTTGGGAATAAATAGTGTTAATTTTCATTAACGATTCTGCACGTGTTGGTTTACGTTAAGCGTTCAATTTTGCTCCTAATTTACAAAGCTACCCTATCCCGTGACCCTTCGAAGGTCACATTGTTTTGCCAACGATTTCCAGGGTGAAGAATCAGTGCTAGCTTCTTTTGGGTGAAGATCTCTGTGTTTCCAGTGTCACTTACATTCTACAGTGGTCAGTGGTCCTCAATGTTATACAGTGCTCAGTGTTAGAACACTGACATTTCTGAATATTATCGCTCCAAGGAATGGCTTTGACTTTGCAATCCAAAAGCCGTTAGAGATCAATTCCAGTTTGTGGTGGGTATGGCTCACAACCCACTTACATGCATTGCAAGCACTGACTTCATGAAATAGCCCCACTCTCTGGCATTTTAGGGTTCCATTGTTTGTTTACAATTTCTGGGATGTTAGTGCTTATGCTATTTTCTATTTTCGAATTCCCCATAGTACATTTCGTTTTCCCCCCAAATAAATTTTACATAAACTATGGTTTTCAAATATTCCCAAGAGCATTTGAAAACAATAGTTTATGCAAAATTGGGGGGGAGGGGGGGGGAGGGCAAACGAAATGTATTATGGTGCGTTAAAAAATGGAGAATGGCTTGTACCAACTTTGTGACATTTTTAGCATTATCAAGTTTTCTTGAGAAGACTCTCTTGCACTTTGAAGCGGTTATGAACCCCAGTCCTCATATTGCCATTGCTTTGTCGTGGCGCTTTCAATGTACTGAAAGACAACAACTTCCAAAACTTCTTCCATCAAAATGTTTGCTTCAGTCTTAGAAACTCTTGTAGTTTATTCTTAATTCGTTAATACCACTCCCATGCTTGTTTTCATTTGATTTAGCAGTTTCATCAACTTTATCTGTCTGCTTCTGTAGCTGGTAATTGGCACATTACCTCTCATCTGGCAGATTAGTGTCTTCGGATGCAGGGACACTGATCTATGACTATATGTGTTCAATTTTTTTTTGGAAGGGGTGTTTTACTTTCTCAATCAACAAATCCTTTTCATGAAGCGCTTCACTTTGGCTACACTCTCATATACATGGACACACTCCACATTGCAGAGATTCCACATATTAAACCATCAGTAAATAAGCGACAATCACGAGGCTCTCCCAAAAGGGGTCCTTGTTCCCTTTAAATATTTGCTTGGGTTGCCTTGTTTTCCAAATTACTTTCAAACTTGTTCCCAGCTTTCTGATCGCTAAAATTGTTTTAAATTGTTTATGCTCCCTTTTTCCCTAAAATAGTTTGACAGCAGCCCAGTCAAAATGTTTTCGAGTAGTACTGAGGCAAGCTGGCTATAGTAATAGGCAGGAGAGGCCTTCGGACTCTGCTGTAAGGGCCGGAGCCCCTTGCATAGTTTACAGTGATGAACAAAACCTCGAAACAACCACATCCTGAATACCAAGTCTGACAAATGTGAATTTGAAGTAAGCCGCAGATATTGTGTTGTAGACGGCCAAATAGCCGACTGCCGGCGCATATTGACTGGGCTGATCGTCGTTATTGTTTCCCAGTTCCAATGAGCCATGTTCCCTTATTCCCTAAAACCCCTGGGAGGCTGGTCTCAATCAACGAGGGACTTGTAAGCGGTGAGGCCCTGTTTGTCGTATTCAGTGTAGTGGTACATTAAATGGATAACCGAATGGCGCCGAGGAGTTGAAATTGTTCATGATCTTGACTTCATCCAAAATGGATTGGGATTAATAAATTGTCTGCATCGTCGGTTTTGTCTTTCTACTAATATAAACGTCATTTGATTCAACTGCAGCGGCGATTGCTATCAGCGAAGACTTCAAAACCGTAAACGCGCTCACTGAAACTCCATGCTCCTGCAAATATTTTTCTGTGCGAAAGTCCCTCTTTAATAGTCATCTGCTTAGACATGTTGAACCTGGAACTGTTGCTAACAGGACTGCTTGCTGAAGTTCGCTAGACTTATTCGTCGTTTTCGAACTAGTAAAGGCCCACTGACAGAGGAGGTTAGATTTACACACACTCGAATCACATTCATTCTGTTTCGTTACTGACCTCAAAGTGCACAAATATATGACAATTTAATACATGGAGGTATTTGTAATAACATAATGCAAGGAATACATTTCGTTTTCGTCCGCCTAGCGATCCTAGCTGTAAAAAACCTGACTCATCCCCGTAAATCTTGTCGACATAGGAGAGTAAAACTATCGCGTTCCACACCAAATCCTAACCATCGAAGTAACTAGTGTCTCTGTTGGGTCATTTCAAAGTCCCACACAAAAAGAAACTAACATTCATATGTCCGATCTGCTCGAATGTCCGAACTTTCGCGGTTTGTTTACACAAAAAGTCACGTGATACTACATGTGAAAGCTGACGCTCAAAAGGTGAATTAGCTATTAAAGACTTTAGATCGAGGTTTGGCGATCTTACCACAAACGGTAAGCCGCGGTTTGCAGTTGGCGGTTTCATGTTAGCCGTCTGCCCATATTTGGACTTAAGATTCGCGGGTAAAATAGCCGGCTGCCATGTTTGTTTTCATTCGTTCGTTCACTTCTGTTTTAGCTGAGAAACGTCAAGTCAAGTCTCTGCTTACGAGCCAGAAGGCCCATCAGGCCGGCACTTACTAGGAGTATTTCGACTCCCCCCTGGATAGGATTCTAGTCCATCGCAGGGTTATCCCCAGCATTAAATTCGCCGGTACCCATTTATACACCTGGGTGGAGAGAGGCACCGTGAAAGTAAAGTGTCTTGCCCAAGAACACAACACAATGTCCCCAGCCAGGACCCGAATCCGGACCACTCGATCCGGAGTCGAGCACTCTAACCATGAGCTAAATTCAAAATGGAGAGAGAAGAAAAATTGCAAAGAAAGATGCAAATTGCGCAAACACAGTTTGAACAGAACCCCTGTGATGAAATCGAAAATATTCAGGCAGAATAGTCTCGAACTGATTGCAATAACGGGAATTTGTTTTGAGGTGACGTTCTCGTTTTTGTTCCCGTCGTCGTTGCTAAGGCTCACTAGGGAGCTTACGCAGAACGACGACGCCGCCAACCAGCTGCAGGCCCGGGTTGCTCGAAGCATGATTAGCGCTAACCGGCGTTAAATACCATGGAAACCTATAGGTTTTCATATCTCTTAGTCCACGGTTAGCGCTAACCAGGCATCGAGCAACCGGCCCTTAAACATCGCCTAAAAACATTATTTCCTGTTAATGTAACAATTTCGTTATAACCCTAAGTCGTTCAAAAAGGAAAGTGTGTATCAACATTGCAGGACTAAAATTGGCATGAATAGTGTGGTTGTTTGGGAAAAATTATAAAATGTTTCATCAGGTTCTCAAGTCCTCTTCACAACCTTAAATTTGGTCAATTGACGTCGTTGTCAGGACGAGGACGCGAAGAAATGTACCAAAATGCATAACGCACGTGCAGGGCGTGCAGAGCTTTTGATTTTGCTCATTAAACCCATTGTTTTGTGGCGTTCCCGTAGCCGTCATCGTTGTCCTTGCGTAAGCTCCCTACTATTGTGCCGGAGTCTTCCTCAGTTAGTAAATTACACTTTTGTCCCATTTTAGGCATTTGCTGCTCAAGATGATCAAGTTACGGAAACTGGCATTAAGCATTTCTTTTGGTGCAGTGTTGCTGTTGCTGTTTCTGTTGAGGCAGTACACAAAGGTCCCTAATGGTGCGTAAAATAATTTTTGTATAGCGATATTTCTTTTACGGTTTACAAACATTGACGTTACATTTCTTTTGATATTCGCATTTGCCAACCACCTGCAATTAGGTTCTCGTTGTCGTATTAATAGCAATGGCTGGAGTCACGAAATGTCAAAGAAATGTTGCTTGAGAGCGAGGCTAGTGAGTCTCATTAGCACATAAACAAAAGAATACATTTTTGGCCGCCATTTATGCATTCGGCTAATATGGACTTGAAAAAAAAACCGGTCGAACTTCTGACTGAAATACGGAAAATGGAACTTTTTCTCCTGCAATCTCGGCACTTTTCCTGCAATTTTACCCATTTTTTAATTTTAGAATAACCGAAAGTGGAGTTTCAAGCAATCGTTGTAATAGGGTTCAGATTCTCAAACATAACAAACAGACCAACTAAGGATAGTATCATAAAAAATTTAATGGCTACCTGCTCTTTTTATCGTGAAGTTGTTCTTTCTTTCTGCTTGCGAATTCGCCGAGACACTGCAAAGTGTATGACTTGTGTTCTTCCTTTCCTGTAATCAGGATCACGAACGGTGCATTTAGTGGGCTTTTGCGTTTTATCGCTCTTTGTAGAGATCGGCAATATGCTCAATGACACTTCCAAGTAAATTATTTTGGTAGAGATTCATGGATGTTCCCCTACGAGGCATACTTTTCAATGCCCTGCTGTGGCTCGTTTGTCTGGGTCGACGAAGTTTAGACGATGGTTAACTGTGAGATGATGTTAGCTCTTGTCTTGTAGGCAATTGTAAACTTTCCGGCTACAGGTAGCTAGGGCTACTATTTTTTCAAGGAAAGTCTACTGTCAGAAAATTATGTGTGCTGGCGGATTGAAGGTTAACCATCATGAGCAGTTTTTTCTTGAGCATCGCGAAACATATCCATCTCCCGATGCACTTTGTCTTTGCCAACTGATTGCGTTTCCACACAGGTTTTAGACACGGAAGAGGAAAAGTAAATTGTTTTCTTTGCACCACTTTATGCACCGCTCGGGATAGGCTATATGTTCAAATCTCCCTTTGCTGACGCTTTTACTTCAGTAGCCATCTTGATTATTACGAAGACACAAGTTTGCCTCAAAAGAAGGGAAACATGAAACGATTTTAATTGCAATGAACTCGTGCATTCAAGTTTCCCATGAATGACGCACCGATCAGACTGTAAGCGTGGTCTACTCTTCCACGCAGTGAACTTATAAGTGTGCCGCACCCACGGGGTATGAAGGAAAAGCAGGTCACGGTTCTCAGCAATACTGGAAAACCTAAAACTATCACAGGGACTAACCTTAAGATTAAACAGTGCGTTTAGTCGTAATTAGGGTTATTAGTAAAGGGATAGGTTGTTTCAAGAGTAGTAAAACAGGGATCTGTGAACAGTAGCCTGCGAGTGTAAGTTCGGTTGTAGGTGCTCGGTTCGGCACGTGTATATAATTACGTATCATTCTTATGTAAATAGTCAGCCAGAATTCAAAATAAATATCGTTTAAATGGTGTGAATTAGCAACTTGATACGTTGACTCAGTGGTCAAGAACAGGGACAAGTAATCCAGAGGTTTACAGTGGGTCGGAATTCAAGGCAAGCTGCGAGTGACATCATGTGATAAAATGGCAGAAAAAGCCTAGCGGGATTTGGAAAAAAGGACACGACGAAGGGATAGAAAGAGGAAAGCTGGGACGAAAACGAGTAAGGGTGTGGGCGATGTAGGGATAGAAGTGAGAGGGAGGGAGAGAGAACGAGAGGGAGAGAGAAATGAGATCCATTTTTATTCATCCCGTAAGTACAAATTAGCCATGTATATATTCGATTCTCTTGGATGGATGGACGGACGCGTATTGTTCTACAAAACAATAGCGCGAATGAATCATTAATTTCTTCTGCATGCATGAGGAAGTAGGGACCTGTACGGAAATCATTCCTAAATTAACGTTTGTTTAAAAAGGCTAAGTGAACTTGATTTTTTTTTTTGGACGGTGAAGCACCGATTATTTGGTGTGAAGGTGAGTCAAGCTTTTTGCTGCGTTGTCGATGTATTTCATACTTGTGAACCTCATTAGATTTGCAGACTTCTGTCTTCTCCTTAAAATGTCTTCATAAATAAAATTATGATAAAAGGTCGAGAGTGTTGCTCTGTTTGAGTTATGAGTGCGAGTTGTGGATCGCCACAAACGATGTTTCCCCGCGCGCGTAAGACGGTGGAGCCTGATCGCGGGTTATTCGCTCTTTTAAGGTTTACTTTTCGCTTACATTTAGTTTGAACAAATGTATTAAATACAGGCCGGACTTGGCATATTCTTTTAATGTAATTCTATTATAAAACCGACTTATAAGCTGCATAGCCAATTTTTTTTTTCTGCCATTGAACATTGGGATGGTGAAACCAAGTAAGCTCAATTTTGCCTTAAGTTTGTCTCTCTTTATAACCATTTTTATAATGCAATTATATTTGGCTGTTTATCGTAGGGGCTATGTTTGACAGGTTGTATTGGTAGATAGCTTTATTCAGTGGATGAGTGGTATTTAAACAATGCCTGGCTAATTTAATGATTAATTATCCACTGGAAAAAAGTTATCTGCAATTTCAACAGAGTGTCAGTCATAGTATATCTTGTTTTCCTAGATTTATGATAACTTTTAATACATGCTCGCAGCTGAGCAGGTTTTCGCATTTAATTAACAATATGTTGAATGCGTTGAGATATCTTACTCACTGAACTCAAAGTCCGGCAGATGTTAGCTTTCTGAAGTTCATACATTTTGCAGGAGTCATTTCCCAAACAAGGGGATATAAAGCCTAGCCTGACTTAAGTTTAAAATAAGGTGGGCTAATCCTAAGGTAATCATTTTCCTCGCAGTCTGAAAGCTCATCAAACAGGATGGCTTGGGAAATCCTCTGTGGGCAAGGGGGCAATCATGGTTTCAGATGTTTCATAGAGGACGATGATGTTTGATGGCTGCAGGTCTCCAAAAATCTTGTTCAAGATTTCTTAAACATTGCTGATGACAGAAAACACATTTGCATGGTACATGTATAGGTTATTGCTGTTGGCCACTATGGTCTCAATGACGTCTGTGGAAAATCCATGTGATATTGTTCCACTTTTGTCGAACAGTGATATCTTTGTTTGCCCCTCAAGGCTTGTTCTCACTTCAAACAGTGCACTACCATTGGTAAAAATTGCTATGGCAAGTCGTTTGTAGCTAAATTTAATCTTAGATATATAAGTTCAATCCTTTAAATAAAGGTTAAATTTAAAGTCATAAAAGGCATTCAATGCAGTCAATGCTACCAATGTTGGTTCAATTCAAACTATTTCTTATCATTCAATCCCGTTCTTAAATTTTATTTGCAATTCAATGCCGAAATCCAATCTTTTAATTTTATGTTTAATGCAATATCATGAATATTGATTCAATCCAATCCTTAAATTTATATGCAATCCGATACCGCATATATTGATTCAATCCAATCTTCTGTTCAATCCAATAACAAGAATATTGATTATATGCAATCCGAAAAAAACAACCAAGTCTCTTCCTCAATTGAAGTATTATTCTTCATTGTCACTTTCTTCCAAATGAAGTATTATCGTTCATTTTGGACACTGAAAGCTTGATAGGGATCATGGGAAATGAACATATTTCTTATAAAGCGGAACCCTAATGTCTGGACTCGCAGGACTAGAACCTGGGAACGTGTAATTAATAACCACTTCACTTAACCACTAGACTACCACATCACTAACTGCGAGGATGTCATTTTTAATTAATGTCAATAATTTTTTCTTCCAAAAGTGCCGCTGTAAATGTGTAACAACACCCGCTAAGAAGCAAGCTTACACAGTGAAAAATGTCGGTTACCAAACTTCAAGAGAAAGCTAACCATTTTAAAATCAAGCTTTAGACTTAACCATTATTCAGCAATGATTTTATATATATACTAATTAGTTTTGGTAAATAATCGTTTACGTCCGACACGTTTTGTCTCAAACTGAGACTTATTCAAGGAATGACTGATACAGCTATCATAGGACAGCATATACAGCATATGGGTGTGCTAAGTGGTAAGAACGATTACTCACAAACGGCACAAGGATTTTCATTAATATTGTATTCTGACAGAAAGATATATTGCTACTATTTTAACCGATTAGATGAAACATTCTGATCATATCTTTATACAACAACTGCTTATGTGGACTGTGCAGTCAAAGAAACCATAATACATGATAACGGAAACAAAATAAGCTGTCATTGACAATGTTGTGGTACCTGAAGGGTAGATCCTCGTGCAGTTATTGCAAATTTGACAAATCTTAACTAGTACTAAGCTGGCCGAACTGACCGTAACGTTCCTTTCGCTGACCGCGTGTGTCGAGATACAAAGATCATATAGAAAACGTGAAGGTGATCTAACACTTATACGATCGAAGTGTTGATAAAAAATGTCAATCATGAATTCATAATCAGCGACAGAAATCAAACTAAATCAATTAAAAAACAGAACAATAAAGCCCAAGTCATTCACAACACAAAGTTTAGCCTACACCTTACCATGAATAATAACTAAAATATGCTGAGATAAGCTGACCACGGGACGTTACAAGGAACGCCTAAATACATATTCTATTGCGTGTTGTTATATTTTGGGAGTCATACGATTAGTGCTAAACTCCGAGGATCTCTGCAATCCTTGTCCAAGTGAATCCCAATCCTCGCTGTTCTTCTATCATCTTAACAGGAATTTTGAGAGACAGTCTTCCGGATATTTTTCC
>NC_090885.1:59799979-59807479 GCF_036669925.1 Montipora capricornis
CTCTCTAAAGATTTAAAATTAATAATGGCTGACCATTAAATTGGAAAATTCCAATTAAAATAAACAAGCGTCTTTTTTAAATTAAGGCTTAGAACTTGTAGGCGTTTTGTTAACATAGTTTTGAAATCCAAAGGAAAAAGAAATAAAGTCCTTCAGCGGGATATAACCCAAGATCAAGGTCATGTTGTAAACAGCAGTTTTTTCCCACTTCAAGTGGTCTTATTAACGTACTCTTCGTGCTATTTATCACTTGCTACTAGGTTGAGGCAATTCACATCCTTTTCGAAAGTCTGGAGGAGCCTGCTTTTATCAAAGCTTTGAGGTTGAGGATGGACTGGAAACTAGTCTTCCATTTCCTCGGTCGGCGCATGCGTTACAAAGACGCTTTTGGATATGCTTCGCACGTCTTGATACGTAAGAACACGATGCTTATGAATGCCGACTGTTACATCGATACGGGATTTGAACATTTGGATGAAACTAGTTTAGGCAACAAAACAATGTATGCATTGACAAGACATGAAACTGAGGAAAACGTAAGACGTTGTGGTGTGACTGATTTTTGCGGCCCGAGAGCAAAATACATTGGCTCCCATGATGCCTTTCTTTTCAGGCTCCTTGCCCCACTCTCTCGGGAATTCCTGGATAAGGTGGACTACTTCACTAACATGGATGGAATTGAGCAAGTTCTAATGTTTAACTTGAGAAAGTATGAGCGGTTCACGATTAAAAATCCCTGTCGAATTTTGCGCATTGTTCATCAGCACTGTGGTGACCTTAGAAAATACTCTGAAAGAACTATTCAAGGAGTCAGAGTTGATCATTATTTGAAAATTTCAACAGATCATCTAGCGCCATTTTCTGGACTTTGATTTGCATTTTCCTTTTCTTCTGCTTTACTCGGTAGTCTGAGGTGGCAAAAGATAATGCAGCAGACATCTTGACTGTACTGTAAAAGCATCCATCTCCAATTAAAATTGTTTATTAAGCGTTGCAGATATCGAATTTGAACAAAGTTGGCACACGATAGAACTATTTTGGCTGTGTCGTTCCGCCTTCATCAGTTTAATGGTGAGTGGTTACACAGCAGCAGTCGTACGTACTCTGACTGCTGCTGTGTGACCACCCACCAAACTTCCTTTTCAAGGAAAAAATTCATAGGCGATTTTAGTAAAGTTTCGACTAGTAGCATTGCGGTTTAGGAAAAATACTAGCAAACAACAACCAAGGAATGGATAGGAAGAGGGTCACGGCTCAAAGGCACCTCCAAATAGAAAAAGCTTCAAACACAGGCTCAGTCTCTCTTTCTGGTTCTTTCCTACAGACTGGTCGCGTGAATGTTGGACACAAACTGCTTCTTTGTCCGGGTTGGTGTCTCTTTTAAATCGTAAAGATAAAAAACAGAGATTTTTTGACATGTTTGCGGAAGGACCCCGTAAATTCTAACAAAGTATTGTAACAGGGTTTTTTTTAAGCATCACCATAGCATTCTAGAACTACAATAAGCCTACAGCTTAGCTACAGTTAATAGCTTCAACTAACGAAAAAATAGGTCCGCAATGCGTACATGTGTGGTTTACGAAATTGAGCTGCTTTGATGGAGAACGTTACAAATTAAAAGGATCTGTTTTGTCATCGAGTTTCTATTAGTAGAGCTCAAATCTGATTACGGTTAGTTTTCAATATTGTTCCTCTCTCCTCTCTAGAATTTTATTAATAAAAAAATCTAAAAAAAAAAAAAAGAAAAGAAAAAAGAAAAAATTTTGTTCCTCTCACTCAATAAAATAAGATAATTGACATACAACCGTCCTGAAATGCTTATTTTCAAGATGAGGGTTATTGGGTAAAGTTTTATGGAGGTGTCATTTTGATCAAGTGAAATTGAGTTCTGAGTTTGTCCAGGGCAAGTGATGTGAAATCAACTCCTGGGAAGCATTTCGTATGAATGTTTTTTGGCATTTCGTGTACTAGCGCAGGAGCACAAAACTTTGCAGAAGGGCTGGGACATACAGGAAATAATGAAACCTTCGCTAGAAACCACATTGGGAGCTTGATTTGGTTTGAATGTACGACTAATTTTTGACTATATATGCACGTAAAGTATCATAATGCTGAATTTTCAATAAAGAAACACAACAATTTAGTTGATGTAAGTGGCTATGGGGTTGCAAATGGAAGAATTTGGGAAAAAAAGATAGATGCATAACAATATCTGAACACAAGCAATATTTTAATGAATCAAATGTTGCTAATAATTTTTAACCCAATAAGATTAACAATTTTACCTGGAGGTTTTAACAAAAAGTTCAATAGAGATAGAGGGTGCATTTCTTTGGGGTTATCAGGATCAGGATCAGTGATCCAAGAGAAGTGGTGAATAATGGTGCATCAAAGGAACTGATGAATCCTCTGTGGTCACGGATTCGTCAGTTCCTTTGATGAACCATGTGAGTAATCTTGGATCACTGATCATGATCCGGATCACCCCAAAAGAACACCCAGAGTGTCATCATAATAGATTTCAGGAACAACAAACAGAAAGATAACTAAAAAACAACAGAGTTCAATGTACAGCGAAGTTCATGATGGTATCCTATGACTTTAAATACCAGAATCTTTAAAGTTTTCAACACAAGAATTAATATTATAGTAGCCTGATCATGGAAGCTATGTGGAAACATGAAATGAATAGATGAAGTTGGCATCATGCAAAGTGCTAATCTACTGTACAAAAAGGTCCAAAACAAACATTGTGAGCAAGTGTAGTACACAAATTGGGTAAACCAAAACACTACTTCATTCCATATTTTGTATTGTCCAACAACTTGTTTCAATGTTGGTAAATAAAAGACATTCATGTAAAGCATCATTAGCATTATATTCCAAAAACGATCCTTGAAACGCGACAAAGCATCTATTGTTTTAAGAAAATTGTCATGAGAGCCGATTCTTGATCGGTAATGTTCAAAAGAGATTCCCATATTACTTACTTCTGACGAAATCGTGGGCTAGCAGACTCTTGACAAATGTGTGTGGATGGTTCGTCCAATTCGATTCAACAACAACAGCAAGTAACTTCAGAGCCTTTCAAATACTTTCAGAAACTTTCAGATATTCTCAGGTATTCTCACCAGGTTTGCTGAGCAGTTTCAAGCCTTTAAATGTTGGCTTGCGAGAGTCAATAAATTATGACTCGTAAGTTTTTAATGTGGCGATTCCTGTACCAAAGGTCCAGACCGTGAATTGAAATGTTTGCCCTGTGAGAGCACAACTCCTCGCTGTAATCCGAACTTACTAGAAGACAAGCCGACTGTAGGAAAGCCGGTGTGTAAAATCCAAGCAGAAAAGAAGAACGAATAACCAGATAAAAAACGATCTTCGACAACGCGCTGTGTTACACCCACAAAATGGCCGCTTTCTGAAGCTTAGAAGTTTATGTAGCTTAGCCGAGCGTAGACTGGGGCCTATCTTCGACGATAGGAAACCACGTGACAACCACTCTGTCCAGGAATAAATATCTTGGGCCATGACATTGAGTGGATTACACTTCGTGTAAGCCACACAAAAAATCAGTTGCTTGACTGATCACTTGTGAGAGGATTTGACGTCATAAAATAAAAATGTACTTGTGGAAGATAACAAGGACAAAACAACTGTTCTTTCAACATTTCTTGGTTTCTCCAAAGATCAGCTGACCAAGCAATTCAATTCATTGATTATGTCCTTGGTTTTATACGGAATAGAAATTTGGGGAGACGCCTATCACAGAAAATATCTTATATGTAGCTTTAAGTCGAATGTCGCGCTTAGATACTTTAGTTATCGACTGATTGGCAAAGATTATTTATAAGAAGCCACGTATACTTCAATGTATTTAAGTTAAGATTTGCCGGATCTCTTCTCTCCAAGATCTCTTCGACTTTGATGATGGCTTGGCTGAACGTCAATCTATTTCTTGGTTGTGGCTCGCCCCTTGTTAGCAGCCTTGACAGCCCTTGAAAATTCAGAGGGAGAGGATGACGATGAAGGTCCTGACCCTAATGTGATTAAGGACCTACTAGAAGATGCTCTAGTCCTCCTTGGAAACGCCAACTTTAGGCTTATTGCCTGGAGGCAAAAACGCTTCTCTGAGTTCCTCAATGAAGTTGGTAAACGTACTCTGCGGGAAGGTTTCCCACCAGATAAGCACCTTTTCCCGGACAAGTTCCATGCAAAGATCAATAGTGAACATGACCATAGCTCAACTAACAGCAAGCTTATCAGCACACCAGCCTCGAAACACTTCTCCAAAGGACCACACAGGAGGGAGCAGCCCTTTCGTGGACCCTACCGCACCACTGACAACAGTCGAGTTGGAGGGAAACGGAAATGGGTCTATCCTGCTGTATCCCAAAAGGGCCAGAACAGTAGGATACTCCCAGCAATCTGCACCCAAGACTAACTCGAGCTGACTATCCGTTCCCATGTCTCAAAATGCTTACGCCTCCCACCAACAGATCAACAACTCGTCAGGAACCCATGACCCGGAGCCTACAACTCTACTGTGTTCATGTAACGGCGTTTTCACAGACCGATTTATTTTTAGATTGAATTTCCCGCGAATGAGACTCCCACAGGAGCCCGATGAACAATTACAAGAAATTAAGCTGACGTCATAGGGTCACCGAACCGGAACTGCCTTTGTTTTTTTCCGGAAAAGATAATCTAAAAATGGATCGGTCTTTAAAACTGCCGTTACATAGGCCCAGTATGGGAGCTGTAGGCTCCGGGTCATGGGTTCCTGACTCGTTTACAATTTTTTGTTCAGAATTGGAAACAAATAACATAGGACACTTGGACTTTACAAACAATTCAGGGGTACAAGATCCCCTTTTGCAGGCGCCCCAAGCAATGGCGCATGAGAGTAACCAGAGTAAAATGCCACTCCGATGCTTACCATATGGAAAGAGTTATCACGGACTTGTTAGCAAAGGTGACCGTCCGGGAAATCAAGCCACAGGACGACCAGTTCACTTCAACCCTGTTCTTAGTACAAAAAGAAAATGGCGATTATCGACCTATCATCAACCTTCGTGCTCTAAACAGGGTCTTGGGGAAGGAGTCCTTCAAGATGGAGGGACTGCAAGTAGTGAAATCCCTAATACAACGGGGAAACTTCATGATGATTTTAGACCTGAAAGATGCATATTACGCACTTCCAATTCATCACTCCCACAGGAAGTATCTGAGGTTCGTCTATCAGGACAGAACATACCGAGTTTCAGTGCTTTCCCTTTGACCTGTCCTCAGCTCTGCGGGCATTCACAAAGACATTGCAGCCAGTGCTTGCAGTGTTGCGGTCCATGGGTATCCGGGTTGTGATCTACCTAGACGACATGTTATTACTACACCAACAGAGCACGGTGCTGCAGAAAATCTTTGCTCAAGTGCTAGACTTACTGGAAAAGCTGGGCTTTCTGGTGAAGAAGGAGAAGTGCTCCCCCATTCCTTGGCAACGTCTAATCTTCCTCAGAGCTGCCCTAGATTCCACAACGATGACCCTGTCCCTCCCTCAACCAAAACTTACCTCCATTGTGGATACCTGCCATCAGCTCCTTGCTCAAGGGAGTGGTTCAGTGAGGACTGTGTCCACGTTAATTGGACAAATGAGCCATGTATCACAAACAGGGATATTGGTTGCACCACTTCATCACAGAGGTCTTCAACGCCTATACCTGCAAGCAGTGTCGCAACATGGACAGGCAAGGAAAATGATAGTCCCCTTAGCCTCCCAGGCACACAAAGACCTAGAGTGGTAGGTCTCAGAGAGCAGCTGCCGTCTAAATGGCTGTCCAATTCAGCTTCCACCCATCAATCTCACAGTTTGGAGCGATGCCTCGAAAACGGACTGGGGTGCAGCCTACCAGGGGATTTCCACCGGGGGCCATTGGAGTGTGGAAGAAGCGCAGTGGCACATCAATGTCTTGGAGCTACGAGCAGCAACATTGGCTCTGAAACCACTTCTGCAGTCCCAAGAGGCTTAACATCCTCCGCTCAAACACATTCACTTGAGAATAGACAACACCACAGCGGTGGCGTACATCAACAGGCGAGGGAGCACGCGCTCCCCTGCTCTACCTACACAAGCCCTAGAGTTGTGGGCAGTAGCCTTGACAGCACGAGTATCATTGACAGCTCAGCATATTCCAGGCATTCAAAATGTGATAGCAGACATAGCCTCCAGGCAGATCGAGACCAGAACCGAATGGACATTGGACAGGAAGATCTTCCAGTCCATTTGTCAGAGATTCTACACACCAGAAGTGGACCTCTTTGCATCCCGTTTAAACCACTAATTACCCAAGTATGTCTCGAGGTACCCAGATCCGGGGGCTCTGGCTGTGGATGCATTCATCCTGGACTGGAGCAAATGGACTTGTCTAATCCATCCTCCCGCAGTCCTTCCGCCTCGGGTACTGAGGAAAATCAAAGAGGATCAAGCAACTGCCGTCCTCCTAATTGCCCCGAACTGGACCGGACAGCCATGGTTTCCAGACCTCATTCAGATCCTGGTGGATAGCCCACTGCTGCTACCCCAACGACAATCTCTGTTGTTTCTCCCATTTCAGTTAACAGCATACCATCCCCTGTGGAAGTCCCTTCATCTGACAGTTTGGCCACTCTCAGGGACCGTTACCAAGCACCAGGCTTTTCAAAGGAAGCTGTTGACATCTTGTTGGCCTCGTGGGGAACGGCCAATCAGAAGCGGTACTCAGGCTCCTGGAGGGCATGAGTACCCTAGTGTTCTCAACGGGGTTCCTGTCCCATTTCAGCATCTGTAGCAGAGGTTCTTGCATTCCTTGCCTCCCTAGTTAAACAAGGCAATTTAGAATACAGGACTATCGCTCTTTATAGGTCAGCTATTTCTCAGGCTCATGACCCAGATGGCTCTACTCAGTTAGGAAGCCTCCCCGCTGTGGCTCGTTTTATGAAAAGGGTGTTTAAGATCAAACCCCCTTAGCCTAGATATTGCTCTACATGGAACGTTAAGACTGCCTTGTCATTCCTAGAGTCCTTGAAACCCTTAGAAGAATTGACACTAAAGCAGCTTTGTTATAAAACTGTTTTCTTTTTAGCACTGACTTCAGCAGCAAGAGCTCATGAACTGTCTGCGTTTGGGCTTGACGTATTCTCTCAGGAAAGAGGGGACATGGGAATTTTACTCCCCACTCATGTGAAGAACTCTAGCCATGGTCATCCAGCTCGGAAGTTTCTTTTCTTGGCATTCCCAGAGAATCCCAAAATTTGTGTTATTCGTTGGCTTGCCGCTTATGTGGAGAGGACAAAACGATTACGGAAATCCACTCAACTATTAGTGTCATTTATTTCGCCACACAAGGCAATTTCAAGTCAATCAGTCTCTCGGTGGCTGTCAAGAGCCTTGCGTATGGCCGGAATTGAATTGAATTACACTGGCCACTCGACTAGAGGAGCGTCTACCTCAGCCGCTGCCGTGGCAGA